>NC_141996.1:29086188-29376188 GCF_049901715.1 Pseudonaja textilis | reverse complement strand
TTGGTATAATCCAAATACTTTTCACAGCTTCCTACTTTTAGTGAAGCTAGATAATAGAAAAAGGTTCTAGTCAATGTACTAAAACGCACAGAAGTTGGTACGCTCACTTCAGGATCATACAGGACAATAATTAAGCCATTATTCAAATCCCTGATAGTTATTACAAAATCAAGATTGCTGTTCTAGTCTTGTGTAGTAAAACAGCTGTGAAACTATGCACGGAATTATAATGCTTATCACTCTAATTCTGGTTGTTTGAAAGTTTGTAACTGGTGATAATTTGGAAATTTTGCAAGTAGTAATGTGGCAGATGTGAAAGGAGACAAGGAGACTAGGTTTCAATGACAAAAAGATGGAATAATAATAACAGCAATTCTGACATTGTGTCAATTTTTCTTTTGACTTAAATCAACAGATCTGATAAGATTAATCTGAGAAGATTGAAGTATTGATTTTTTAAATTGATATATTTTAATAGATACTATTTTGTGGCATTTTAAACATGAATGAATTTATTATCACATAAAATTTTAAGGATTTTATTAAATCCTCCACAACAGAATAGTGGCATGAAGTACCCAGAAAAAATGTAAATTGATTTTAAAAAGGTTTGAGTGAATGTGAAATACTACATTTGGTGTTATTTAATCTCCCAGTCACTGAATAATGAATATATGATTAACAGCCGAAGCTGAAATCAGAACTTTTCATCTTATTAGCTTCCAATAATATTACCTTCCATCACAATCTAGTGCTGGTTAGACCTCAACATTCCTTATATTTCAGCATTCAGCATTAACTGCAAAACTATTTAATTTATGGAAACTTGCTTTTGACTTAATTTTTATTTTCTTGTAGTTTAATTGCCAAAAATCGAGTGAAGATCTGTGTGCCACATGATGCTGCATGGGTGAAAAAAGTCATCAGAAACTTGGACAAAAGAAAGCAGAAAACAAGTGACTTAATAAACATACATAGATCTAATAACGTGACCAACAGAACAACTATATAATGTCTGCAAATTACTTACAGGAAATAAATGTTCAAAATCATTAAAATTTCACTCGAATAAATTCACTGCTATACCTAGAGTTCATTGATTTTTGACCTTTTGGTGCTGGCCTTGGACTTAATTACTTTAGACTTGTGTGGTTTATATTTATTATGTAAACCAAATCAATCACTATTTTCAGAACTTTTCCTAGATTGGATTCTTAATAGGATTTTGGTTCTTCCAGCAGATTCATTTAGCTGAAGCATTATTCTGTGTAGCTTTCATATTTTGCTGCTAGATAATCTGAGAGCTTCCCACAATTAGAAAGCAATGGTATTGATGGAATACTTGTTTTTGGCAGAATGGGAAGAAATAACAAGAATATCACACTTAGAGAATGAAGTGAGTCTTTCTTAATGAATGTGTCTATTGCCAAACTTCTTTCCGAGATAATACCTACACCATATCACCATGTTAAATAGTCTATCAGTAAATCACTGCTTTTTTCGTAGCATTCCAATTATCAGAATAATTTTGGTATTATCAAGGTTACAGATAGAAAAATGACTCAGGCATTGGCTGTTGTTCAAATGCTAAATGGAAGAAAGCAGTATCAACAAAAGGTTTAAAAATAAGTATATATACAGATATGTGCATTCCTTTTGCTAGGAATATTTCATAAATGGATAATACTACATAAATCTATATTTTGTTTTAACCATGCTTGGTTGAATAATCCATCTTACAATAAGCTGGATTCAAACAAATTACCTTGTCTATCATAATGTATAATTCTGTCATTGCCTGTGACTGTCATTCTTTTCTGATGTATTTTTTAGTCCCTCAATGTTTAATGTTAACTTACTTATCAGTTGGCACTTAAACTAGGATTGTTATTCCTTTGTATATTATATCAACGATTTAATATTTCATGTTAACTTAGTTATCCATAGTCCAATTTACTATTAAAATAAATATTACAGAATTGAATAGATACAATGTATTGAGAATATTTAAAGATATTTAAATCTTGGTTCATTGAAGAACTATGTATATTGTACACCAATACAAAATATTCACATGAATATGTTTTCATTTAATTCTTAATTTTAGAACATCTAAGGTTAATGTACTTTTATCATGCCTTTAAATCAAGCTATTATTTTATAGGCATTTTTATAATATAAAATGTTACATTGCTAACAGTGAGCAGAATTTATAGGAAGATCTGTAGTAAAAATTATTTAGATTCAAATAGATTATTCCTACCCCCAACTATGGCTTTATTTTTCTTAAACTCAATTTTCAATTACTTAAAGCCTATTATTAGGAGAGCAAAAGATGGTATGAAAAGCAGTTTTGATTATTTCCAAGACTACACTTCTCATCACCACTCTACCTCATATAAACCACTCTTTCAATAAGCAAAGAAGTAATATTATTCCATATAATTCAGTCAGTCTACCAAAGATTCTTTCCCACAAGTGCTTCACATTGGATTGAGCCTGTTCTCTGCAAGTTAATAATTTTACACACTCTGTCCCATTAAGAGTTATAATTTGAGAACAATCGTCAGATGGCCTAGGAAAATAAGGCTACTAGGGCCTGAATTTATTTCAGGAGAGCATCTCTACTTAAAAAGTAGCATCCATTAACTTTGCCAAGAGTAGAGAGACTAATTCTCTCAACAAACATTTCCAGGTAGCTAAATATTCATCAGTTGGTATGCAGAGACTCTGACTTGATACTCATCTGTGTTTAATGCTGCTCTAAAATCTGAGTTCTTTGGAAAAGTACATGCCTTGTTAACTATGCAATGCAAGCCAGTTTGAGCCAACATGGAACCAGTTTAGTTGACCTTTGTCAACTTCTTCCTTCTGAGGAAGGAGATTTGAGTTCAGGCAAGTAGAACTGTAGACTTTTGTCTCCTAGAAAGGACTTTTTTTTTTGTTAAATGAATGCCATAGAGGCATTGCACACTCCGTCATTTGTATGAAGTGAGTTTGGGAATTAGTGAAACAGAAAAGAAGCAATTATATCTCATCAATATGGGATGAGATAGTGTATCTTGATACCATTTTCAGACACTGGGGAAAGAACCTTGATAGTAACAGTTGCTTGGTATAGGTAGAGATATCTCTCTCTGTGGATATCATCAAGGTATTGTTTGTATCTGACCCTGTGTGAAGAATGACCTTCTAATGTAAGTGGCTTCATGTAGATGCTGAAGTAAAAATATAGTAATTTACCCCTATCAACTCCAAGTGCAATTAGCTCTAAAGGAAGGAGCAGAACCGTTGTAAATTTGCGCTCCCCACAGTGACTTGAAGCTGTTCCAAAAGCACAACATGATTGATCATATTGAAAGCCATTGAGAGATCAAGGAAGGCTAGGATGGATATAATACTCCCATCTTAGTCCTGCCAACACTCACTTACCTCTATGATCAATGCCATCTTAGCACTATGTCCTAATCTGAAATCTAATGGAAAAGGATGCAAATAATCCTTTTTTCAGAGTCCTCTGAAGCTGTAATCCAATCACATCATCAACAACCTTTTCTTTAAAAAAAAGCCCAGTACAATTAGATTCAGAGATGACTTTGAGGGATATGGAAACCACTGCTTTTTAAAGAGCTATAAGGACCACTCTATTTTTCAAACATGCATATAGCCCTACCTGGATCCAACTACTTGCCATATCCTGGGAGTCCTTAACTTAAAAGGAGAGACATGGATCTAAACACAGGAAATAATCACATGACTGAGGGCCCTGTCCAAAGGATCCTTGGGAAAGCAGATTTAAATTCTCCCCAATTAGCAATACTAGACTGCTTTCTCATCTCTTCCAATAGACATGTGCTTAAGGGAACAACTTTAATTGACAGATGCCTAGAGTAGTTTTCTGAATGAACTTGTCTTCTTTCTTCTTGTTTGGATAAACAAGGTCACTGGATGGCTTTCTGTGAAGACAGAGTACAGAAGTAGCTACATCTTACCTTTTTTATTACCTTTTATACTTTATTTTATTATTGATGTTCTGGGTGTTTTTTCTGTCATTTCATCTCTCAGAGTTCCTCAGAAAACCAGGCACCTGCCTGGTATCTATGGACAGAGCTAGTCAGCATAGGCACAATTCAATCCAAAGTGATGGCTGCCCCCTCATTCTAAGTGGTGCCCAGGACCAAGTATCAAAGCCTCAGGAAAAATCCCAAGTTCCATATGAAACCCAACCGAATCAGGAACTAGAACAATCAAACATCCCTTTCTCCTCTATAGCAAGGAATAGCTGCAGAGAACTTTAGGGCTAAAAGAGAGTGCTTTGATTGCCCATGATCCTAAAATAAAAATCAGTGTAACTACAGTTGTGAGTCAAGACCATAATATATTGGGTCAGATTCATGGTGGTCTGAACTACTGAACTGCTTCAACAGCAACATTCAGTGGAAATTGATTCAAGTTCTCCACTATTAGTGTGACAGACTCCACTGACAACACAGTTATGGCTTCCATCAAGTAAGAAGGCTGTGCTACAGCAGATAAATTGATATAGTAGCAGCCATCCCATCTGACTCCTAGAGGCCGATTTCATATAAAGAATATATTCACATGAATATGTTGGTTCTTTTTAACCCAGAAAGAATGTATCTTAAGTCTAATTTGTGAATCATAAAATATCAAATTAATCCAATTAAGGCAATTTTTTATAGATCACTATGAAATTTTATTTGGAATTTTTGTCAATTGTATATATGTTTTTTATACTTTTAGGTTATACCTATGATTGTCACCATATGTGAAAGGATTAACACTGTATGTTAATCTTTACCTTTCTGAGTAAAATACTATGGTTAGCAGGCTCAGTGTGCTGAATCAAGTATTTTACAAGAACATATTCTTAAGTAAAGCTTTAGTGGATCATACCAATATCTTGTATTATGACAAACTAATTGTTGGCCAGTCTACAGGCAAGATATAATCCTCTTCCTTTTGCCATTATGCTCCAGTAACTTGTACTGAAACCTAACCCTTGATAATAGTGGTGTTTTCTCACACATTCAGATTAAAAGCCAATTAAAAATAACACAAGTAAAGAAATCCGATTGGTTATTTAACATTGTGGTATCATTGGACTTATTATATGTTCCTTAATAATGGACTAAGATGAAGCAGTGAAAGAAATAGGAGGGGAAAAACACTAACAAGGGGACAACAGAAAGATAACCATGGTGCCTACATGTCCAATTGTGAAAAAAGTATGTTGGATTTTCGCCCATTCTAAACATGCTATTTTGACCCAAATATTTCTGAAACAAAGGGCAGGGATTCTAGGACAAATGTCACATTTCAGGAATGCTTGAACCTCAGAATCTCTTCTTTTAAAAATTAAAGATTAACCTTTGCCACTAAAGAACTTGATATTCCCTTACCACAAGAGTGCAAGAAATTTCTTATATAAAACTATTATACAAGAAGCTGAACATTGATGATTCAGAGCTGGTTTTCTTACTGATACTCATAACTAGCACATGTACTTTGCTTGATCTTTTTTGTGTGTGTACACGTATATGTGTAATTAATACATAAGCTCTTGAGCACATTAGTGATGCTTCACTGCAGTAACTGAACTTTGCATTTTTCTGAGTCCTTTAACAAAAGACTGAAAATGTCCTTGGTATAAACTCACAATTCTTTTGCCAATTAATGTTTCTAGTGACAGTTTGGTATCCTTTGTTTGATGATCCATTTAAAGGTAATCGGATACACTGCCGCTAATTTTACCCTGAAATATATTTACCATGTTGCTGGGATTTCACTGATAAAATTGATAAAGCTAAGCAGCTGACCTAGCTGAAAAGAAAGCACCCTAAGCATCTATCCATATCATGGGGAACACAAAGGGCTCCATAAAGCCAAAACTTTTCAGCACTGTGGAGCTAACACCCTTTTATTTTCTGTAGCTCAGAAGCACAGAGAACCATATTTGACAAACCCACAATATTTTTCCAAAGAAGATCAATTAAAATTTTGGAGCAAAGTAATTGCTATGACCACCAGAGGGCATATAGTCACTTCCTTAGCAAGGAGAAGAGGGATCTCTAGTGATCAGTACATATTAAAAGTATCACAGTGTAGTGCTATGTATACATTTCCTCAAATTCCCTCAAATAAAGCAGGTTTGTTTCATACACTAAAGTAAATAAAAACATACGTTCCTTGCTTCATTGTAAAAAATAAAGAGCATGATTATAAAAACTAGGCCTGCCTGAATCCACCTTGATTTGAAATTAATATCTGAGATTCAAAGAGGGCTGAAGAAGGAGGATGGTTAGTGCGTACTGCGCCATAGAAATAAGTGAGTCACAAAGAAAGACTGGCAGGGGAAAGTGAAGTTACCCTTGTTTTCAAAGAAGTAAAAGTTTGTGTAGATACTGTAGTTTAATATGTAATTATTAAGAGACATAAATTTGGATGTCTTTTTTGTTGGTTTTGTCCCAGGTTTCCAGCCTATCAAACTAATTTTGAATCTTAGACTTTTACTATATTAGATATCTTTTCAGCTCGGAACTTCACTGCAGTCATAAATAAAAAGATGGAACAGCCCATGGCTTTAAAAAGATTTGGGAGCTTTATCAACCTTGGTAACTTTAAGATATGTGGATTTCAACTCCCAGAATTCCCCAGTCAATATTCTGATTGTTGAAGTTTCCAAGATTGACAACCTCTGATCTCTTTCTTTTTCTTTCTTTCTTTCTTTCTTTCTTTCTTTCTTTCTTTCTTTCTTTCTTTCTTTCTTTCTTTCTTTCTTTCTTTCTTTCTTTCTTTCTTTCTTTTCTCTCTTTCTTTTGCCAAGCAATTATAAGATAACAGATATAAGTATAAACATAATTATGGATACATGAAATGGATACATATAAGAAAAAAAAAAAAGAAACAATAGGACAGGGATGGTAGGCACGTTGGTGCGCTATGCATGCCCCCTACAGACCTCTTAGGAAAGGGGTGAGGTCAATAGTAGACAGTCTAAGGTTAAAGTTTTTGGGGTTTGGGGAAGAAACCACAGAGTCAGGTAGAGTATTCCAGACATTTGCCATCTGTTACTGAAGTCGTATTTCCTGCTATCAAGTTTGATGCGGTTTACCTTGAGTTTGTATCTATTGTGTGCTGTTGTATTGTTATGGTTGAAGCTGAAGTATTCATTGACAGGTAGGACATTGCAATTATCAACATTTTATATACTATACTTAGATCGGACCGAAAGCGGCGTAGTTCTAGATTTTAACAAAAATCTAGGGTTTAGCAAAAGTAGTTGGATACTGTTGCTCAAGCATATGGGTACCAAAATAACATAATTGTCAAGCCATTCACTGACAATCTCTATCAGGCTAATGAACTGGAATCCTCCCAATTTGATGTCTGAATTATTGACATGACTAATATAATTTCCATGATTTCAGCAACTGAAAAGAACATAATTGTTCATTCATTGTTTCACACAGGTGGTTCTTCTCTATATGCATCGTGTGAACTAACTGACCTAATGACAGTGTGACATATTCCTGAGGCAATTGAGTAACATCTCCCAGCTAGTGTACATCAGTACAGAGATAATTGTCAGTTCATATGCAAAGAGTAAAATCTAATTAATGAAGGGGATCTGGCTGATTCTTGTTCCCTGTGTTCCTTTTTAAGCCTAGATATATGTATGTAGACAAGACATTTGTAAACATGCCTTTTACAAATCTTATAACACTTGTTTTCTATAAACCAACTAATTTTCAGTCAATATAATACACAGTTTAATTTCCACTGAATTGCTTTCTGAATCAATCTATTGAATAGATTTATACTACACGGTTGTTGTTACTCTAAATTTGGATCGGCAGCTCTAGGATATATATCTAGGACTATACTTTCAGGGATAATTTCTATATTATCTAACTAGAGAAATGCACTCGAAAGTGATTGGCTGAGGATGAGGTCCCTATTGTTAATTTGTTCCTATGGTCAACAACAGTACAATGCTGTTACCGCTGTATGGCACTTTACATTATCTCCCCTGATGATGTAGCAGAGCTAAATATAACATCTGCAGAAGAGTTCCTTTCTATATTTAGAACTCCAAAAGTCTACGTTCAGCACAAAACTCAGTTAAACTCTGCTTTGGGGGTCAGATCTCAAAGTACTATTAGAAAGATACCCTTATGCCAGAAATCAAGCATGTATGATAATGAGAGGTTGTGCTGGGCCTAAATTATATTGTTTTTCCACATGGGCTGGCAGAATTCAATCACAATTCTTCCTGAGATGGAGGAGATTCCCAGCTTCCCAGGGTATGTGGTAGGTGTTAGGGTGCCAGAGGTTCAGCATGTCATTCCCTGAACACAGTGAAGTATGCCTGGGGAGATTGGCTCCATGTCTCTTGTACACCATGCTGTTCTGCTTATTGCATGAACAACTTCATCCTCTTTTCTCTACTTCTGGCCTCTATTTTATCATTACCTATTATTATGCAAAAGTCAAGTTGCTCATTACTAGTGCGGCATGGGCCAACTTCCCTCTAATGTTTAACAAAGAATCACACTCTCACATCACAGTTTCTGCTGTTGATATTCTTACATGTAATTATTTGAATAACTGAAATTTATATATAGTTTTTAAAAGCAGTTATTTCAGATATTTGAACAAGCAGCCTCAAGATAGAATTGTAGAGGTGGAAGGGATCTTGGAGGTCTTCTATTTCAATGCCCTGCCCAATACAGGAATTCTTCAGCCATTCTGGACAAATGGCTGCCAAATGATATCTTTTCCCAAAAATCTCCAGTGATGGAGCACCCACAACTTCAGGGGGCAAGCTGTTCACTACTTAATAGTCTCATAGTCACAGAATTCCTCTTTAGTTCAAATATGAATCTCTTGCTGTAAATTATCTTACCCTGTAGGTAAAAATAATCTAGAGTGAATACATTTATTCCTTCTTTCCTGTGACATCCCTTCACGTATTGGAAGATTGCTATGGTGTCCTTTCTTTAAGTTAAACTTACCAGGTTCCTTAAAATGCCCTTCATAGGATTCAGCCTCCGAGCTCCTTATTATTCCCTTCCCCCTCTTTCTGCATCTAGTTCCTCAGCATCTTTTTTATACTGTGGCAACTAGAACTGGAAACTGTATTCCAGACGTGGTCTGTCCAGAGCAGCACAGACCAGTACTAGCAATACTGGCATTTTCATCAATCATTCTTGGAGCAATAATTCTTGCTATTTTTCCCTTTTAGATAATTTCAAAGGCTCTTTGAACAATAATTACAAAATTGCAATTTTTTCTCCTTTCCTCTCCCCTCCTCTCCCTTCCTCTTTCCTCTCCCTTCTTCTTCCCCCAAAAGGCACAACTAGAGAAGTAACAACTAGAGATAGATAAGATTAAAGCCAATAACAAAAATAAATAAAAATCCTGAAATTCTAACTTTATTAACTTAACTGAAGCAGATATCATGGTGATCATAATCTTAATAAAGATAGACAAAATATAGAAAAGCAAAGGAAAGCATAGGCTTTGAAAGCATATATTCACTCTTCAATCTAAGCTGCCAGGATTCATCTGCTTGCAACATTACATCAGCATTATCATATAAAGTATTTGCTGTGTTGAAACTGCAATGGTCACTAAACTGCACGCTAAGCTTTCAAACTTGGGTGGCATTATCAGTAATGTGGGAAGTATGTTCCACGTATGTATTTATTTTAACAGTGATGCTCTTGGAAAGTAAAAGGGACAACTGAAATAATCTGTTTCTGCAAAGTTTACATAATTGGGTGACACATTTTTATTGTAGTTCACATATGCATAGAAGAAGTATTATTCTTCCTTGGAAAATATAGATAAACAAGGAAGTAATAATCCAAAGAATGCTGGGAAAGAGCAGTCAAGAAAGAAAGAAGGGACAGAGCGATGGAGGGAAATAGAGAAGAAAATTATTGATAATCAGAAGTGTATTCATTCTGCCATGATTCTGCTGGGAATTCTAATCCAATCGTCACCTTTAAAATTACATTTTAAATCTGCAAGGAAATGGGCTTTCTTTGTTTTTCCCCTACCCTTTGAGAAATCCATATGGTGCTTCTGATGCTTACCTCCAAGGGTCTAAAAACTTCAGTTTCCTCCTAGAACTTGGACTGGGATGTTTTAGTCTCCTTCACCCTTTTAGGTGGAATACATGATATGTTCATATATCTGTTGCGTTTTACAGTATGTAACGTTGTATACTCCTTTTTACTATAGCATCATTATCTTTTAAAAGCTGCCCATTTTAGAGGTGGCTGGTCTAGAACTGAACAAATAAATTAATTAAACATGAAGCCAACCTAAAAATCTTGTTTTGGATAAACAGAACAAAGGGTTTTTCAATTCTTCCTGTCACTTAGATAAAAAGGGAAACCTTTTACCCAATTAAAAAGAAAGGAAATGAAACAAAGAATTTTTACAATTCTATTATTGAAACCACTTCCCTTTCCACTAAAAAATGTCTAGCCACTCATGATACACAACTCAGTGCCATGTGGTTGTCAGAGGCAGAAAGCATGCACCAGACACTGGTGTGTGTATGTGTGTGTGTACCTGCCAGAACTAAGAAAAACCATTCCATTTTTACAAATGAATTACTCTCTTCAGCCAGTGAATAAAACAGGAATAAAAAGAGAAAAAAAAGAGAGAATCAGAATAAAAATAAATATGCATATGTACATATCCATAATATCCATAATCCATACATATTGTGGATTGTGCGTGAAAGAATACAGCCCAGAAAATTGGACCATAGACATTTGGGTAAGATGGAACAAAATGCAACAGACAGACTGGATTGCCTAGTTGCACCCAATGAAAAGCCCTAACTTGGATGAGGAACAAGAATACTCAGTTGGAGGTTGCCTACATCGGACCAAGTTGAGGAAGACATTATCCCTATCCTTTCTTACTGTTTGGCAAGCAGGAAGTAAGAGTCAACCCTGAGGAAGGACCCCCAAAGGTGACTGATGTGTCTGGGTAGCAAGTGTGCTCAAATAATGTTATAACTTTCCACCCACCATAGACTAAAACATTTCCCTTCCAAATACAAAAGAAGTAGCAGGTTAGTCACTCTGTAACACATCTATGGGAAAAGATATTGCTTGACAATTCTCGGTTGTAATATGTTATTATTATATCTTAGTAAACTCAATGAGATAAGAGGTTACATTTATAAGGGACCCAACTAGTCCCTGACATTTCTACACATTTGACAGCTTTTAAAGCTTTTCCTTGTCGTATTCTTTTTGAGCAGGAAATATATCCACTAGCATAAACTAAAATATTTGGATGGTTGTTCAGATATGCAACAACAAACAAACTCTGGACAAAACCAAGTGTTTGCTATTGTGACTCAACTCATTAATTTTTTAAAAGAATTTTCTGTTAAGAATTCTGAAGTATAATCTGTTACGGCAAACAGTTGCTCAAGTGTCTGTGTGTAGGGTAATGAATTTCCTTATCTTAGTTCAGCCAAGGCATTTCTACTTTAGAATGATCAGAAAGCAAGTAAGAAAAAATATTTGTAATTGTACTATTATTACTACTACTGTTTATTATTATTATTATTATTATTATTATTATTACTACTACTACTACTACTACTACTACTACTACTACTACTATGGGCTGACTTTTTATATATGCATGGAAAAATCCTAAAACCAGCATTCATATGTACCTTATTATGGTTGCAAGCTTGTATACTCTTACAAGACTTGTCTCCGCTGAATATTATAATTTCCATGCAATGATACATTATCATTGGGCAAATGGTCTTTAAAATGAGAGGCAGATACTGAGGAAACTATTGCAGATATGAGTCTTGTACTCCTACTCTCTCTCCTAACCACTTGAGTGGACTTCCTATTGCAGAACTTCCAGTCCTTGCCTCAGATTTTCCACTCATTCATCTGTCTTCTGGCAGAGTTTTTGGTCTTTCTGAAGTGGGTTATAAATTTAACTCCCGATCAGAAACATTTCACTGGCACTATGGGCACCCGTTTTAGTCAGCCACTTTGCATAAGTAGGTGACTGCATTGTATACAAGGCACCACAAAGACTCTAAATAAACACTGCAAAATATTTTGCTTGCGGCCTCTCGCTTTCTTCTGAGAGAGACAAGCTGCTATATTGGGAGTGAAACAACTAAAAAGAAAAGGGTATCATGCACTTTCCATGGAAGTTACATCAAAATAATAAGAAAGGATAATAGTTATGAAACTAACCACTTTGACCATAGTATACTCAAACATTTATACTTCATTCTTTGGTTAAAAAGTGATCACTGAAATATTGCACAAAGCTGCAAGGCAATGGGGGAAAAGATCAAATATTTATTTAAAAAAGCAAGAAGACAAAAAGTGAATATAATTGAACAGGAAAAAAATGTAGGATTTAGATAGAGAGTCATTTCGGAGGAAATCAAATGATTTGTCAATCCACAAAATGAATGCGTGAATGATTTTCAAATCAATAAATCATAGCAAAAATCTAAACTGGATTTTAAGGGGGAGGTAAGATATGGGTATTTGGCAGGGATGCAACATTTTGTCCACATCATGGTATATGTTCTAGGCCCTCCACCTATTAATTGCCCTGATTGGATAGGTCTCATTTAATGAGAAGTCCCTGAAAGGCAAAGCTCTCATTCCTAAGGCCCACAGCTAACCACAAATCTTCCAATGTGCTCTGTTCTCTCCATATCTCCTCTGGCTAATCACATTTACAGGCCATTTGGAGCTCTTCCTGTGTGATAAGGTTAAGGTTTTCAAGTTGCTGCACACACAGCTTTCTTTTTAAGGCAGGGATCCAGAGATCAAGAAATGACAAAGTGCCCTGGGCAAAAATATCACCCAATTTGTGATGAAACCAGCTATTCTTGTCCCAGCAGATTTTCTACCCTGGGCCACTAACAGCATACCATCTGACGTATATTACATTTCTTTATTTGCACAGAACAGTTTGACTGCAACAACTATTAGTAGCTACTGTGGCAGGAAGAAGTGGGCGGAGGGAAAGAAGTCTCAGTTACCTCCCTCCTGCGGTTATTACACAAACTGCTTTCATCTGAATAGTTCACATCTGAGTGTTGACACAGAGAGAAGCTGAGAAGCAGAGAAATTGCTCCTGACAGCACTGAGCAGCTTGCCTTTCAATACTGGTCCTCAGACTGATCTTCCTCTACACCCAATTTTTACCAGAAAGAGGAAAGAACAAGCCATGAGTCATCACCAGGGAACTGATGCTGACTTATATTTTCACTTAAGTAAAAGACTGCAGAGGTGAAAGTGCTTTCTTTTTCTACTTTTCCTCCTGGTATCAACACAAATTATTTTTTCTCGTAGTATTTTGCTCTTTCTCTGTCCTTTCACACCCTTTGAAGCAGTCTTTTATTGATACTGTTCATTATACCAGCAGTTATCCAGTCCCTTTTCTTTAAGACACCATAATCCCAGCACAGTAATATGATGTATAGATTTTGCAAAGGTTTATTTTCCCCTTTAGGGAGTATGGTAACGTGACCTTCACAGCCTTGTTTGCTTGTTGGTAAATATTTTCAACACAGACACAAAAGCAGTACCTGTAGTTTAGGAAGAAGGACAAAATAGGCATGCTAGCAGCTTTTTATCTACCAAACCATGCTCTCAAAGTAGTCATTGGAGCACCAGGAAGGCAAGACCATTTATTAGTCATAAAACTTCTTGCATAGAGTTATGCCATCAGGACATTATATCACCCTAGCAAGGACTGGGTTCTGCTAATATTTGCCACTGCAGACAGAAACAGCTGCTATTCAAGATAAAAGCAAAGGGGTTTTCTGTTTCAGTTCTTGGTTGTCTTCTGGTCTTTTAGTCCAAGCCATGTGTCTTGCTGCTCCGGCGAAAGTAATGTTTCAAACAAGGCCATGAATGGGTTTTCAGGACTAGTTTGAGACAATTGCCTTCCAGATAATTAAGGAAAAAAAAAATCTCCAGTTCTGTTCTACATATAGAAGATAACCTGCTTGGCTGCTAATTTAAATGGAGTATGTAACTAGGACTGAACCTCAAGCTACAATCAGATAGAGTACTACCTGGTTAAGGGTGCAAAGGCAAATGATCAGGAAATAGTAAATATTCAGCAGATTAGAAATGTGCTGTATGTTCAACCAACACCAGGAAAATAAAAACCGTGTCCACTTTCATGCTGGAAAGGCATGGACAAGCCAAGGCAATCCTGGTCAGAGCAGCATTCTTTCTTTGAATGTTTGAAAACATCTTATAGTCAGGAGTCGGCTTACTAGACTTCCCTGAAAAAAAACGTATTTCTGGGCCATAAACTTTTCCCTGAAAGAATAATGAAAAAAGAGAATAGTGGTAGCCGCATCTGGATCTACCTTCATACATATCCCAAAATATAGAGTAAAGCAAAATAAAACTGGGGAATCTTTTACCCTCATAGTCAAAGGTATAAGCAGAATTGTACCATCCCAAAATTAAAATCTCTTCAGTGAAAGGTGGTAGAAATGGAAGCTGTGAAGATTTTCCTAGCTTCAGGCCAAATAAAGTTCTTAAGAAAACCCAAGTGCAAAGGACTAGCTCCAAGCAAAACAAGGAGTGCAATTACTCTGAACTTAATCAACTAGAAGTGGAAAATTGTACAATGTAGGAATGATTCTATTATTTTTGTTTTTTTCTCAGGGCTCTTCCTTACAACGTGTTCTGTAGTTTCTTTAGATGGTAACAAAGCATTTGTGCCCAAATTAATGATTACTATCCTGCCAAAGGCACAATGCTGGCAAATGGTGGTGTTCTTTTATGGTGTACTAAGTTATGTTGAGACCTGAGAATGCTGGATTTCCCTAGAGGTTTGCTTCTCTTCTACTAAACAGGGTACTTTCAGCCAGTGGGAGCACATCTCCCAATCAGTCTTCATAAGATGTTATGGGGATTGAGAAATGCTCTGGTTTTGCACAGGTTGTGTTCAAAGAGTTTATCGGCTGGTAGTCTCTTTTGGGACAATAAACCTATTTTCAAAAGTAGCCCATATATCAAGCAATCAGTGCAAGGAGAATTGTGCTTGAAGCAAACAAAAGATAGATAACTCTTCTCTCCAGCCTTGGTATGCTGTTCCTACTACCACCACTGATGTTCAGCTGTGATTAGATTAGATTAATCTGGATTTTGGCTTGCAAACCTGGATACTAGTGAGGAAGAGCTCGGCTGGAACATATTTAGTTATCTCATTGGCCAAAGCAGGATGGCCTGGAGGATAGTGCCCAGAGGTCTTACCAGCCTAAAGTGTCCAATAAATACTCCCCCATTCTTAGAATAACCGAACTGCAACACCAGCAGAAATATAGAAATACTTAATTGATAGAGTTGACATTTGGACATGCTTGCACATGGAATCCTAAAACAAAAACCTTGGAAACAATTGTCTGATCTGTCTGTCTGTCTGTCTGTCTGTCTGTCTCTCTCTCTCTCTCTCTCTCTCTCTCTCTCTCTCTCTCTCTCTCTCTCTTTCTCTCTCTCATCTAATTATTTAATTTTTATGCCAGCCCATCTCTGCTATAAAATGATTCTGGGTCAAGATGATTCATGATATGTTACTTGGAAGTTGATAAGAAACTGATATTGGCAATGTACCTGATGCCCAAGAATTATAGAAAGGTTGGAACTTTTTCTTGCAGCCTGTCCCAAATCTATAAATAAATGTTAAGAACAGCAGGTTTGTTTTAGGTATTTATTCACAGTATTTTTAATTCTGTCCAATCTAGTGACTGAGCATAGAAATTCCTAACTTTACTTGTAAGTTGCTCTTGAATGCTGGATCTAAATATTTTACATTACATTACAGTATTTTACATTATTTCCTGTGAAGAAATTAAAAAAAATATGGGGAAGAAATAATAACAGTGAGGTTAAGCAAGTTTACATCCATATTATTTTACTCCTTCAGCTGTACATTTTAAACTTTTGTAATATGAGTGCCGCACATGGTGACTAGTTTGAGCAGCTGTCGTGCCAAGGAATAACTGTTCTCCAACAAGTATTTTTAAAGTTGAAGGATCAGAAAGAAGACCAGGTGGAAAAAGATCCAAACAAGCAATGTTGTAATATAAGGCCAGATTTACTATTTCAGGCAAGAAATAAATGTTTTGCTTCAGGGAGGACCAGATTCTCTCCTTTTGTAATGCAAAATGACAATAATATTGATGCAGCACTAGATAAAAAGCATCTCTCAAATTCTGCAGTAAGGAACTGGCAAAGGTGTACAACGGAAGCTAAAATGGCTAGGTAAGTGTGTAAAAGAAGGAGGTCTTAAGTTCAAATAGATTTGTGTTTCTCAACAACTTTAAGAGGCTGCCTTCTAGGAGCTGTAGTCTACACATCTTAAAGTTGTGAGCTTGAGAAATACCAGAGGGGATACTTCTGGGAAAAGCTATTCCTTAAGATAACTCAGAATTATTAAATATTATTTGCCATTACCGAGAATAATGCTAAGAACTATTATTTGCCTATAAACCAGCTTTATAAGGTGCAGAAATTAGGGATCAGTTAATAGCTTAGATTTTCCGTATAGATAAATATGTAGATATTCTATGGCAAGAGCAAGCAAGCAACTAGCCAAACAACAAACAAACAAGTCCCAACCACCTTTAATAACTCTATCTAGTAGCCAATCCAGATCAGGTTTTATTGTAGTATAATAGCTTTCACTGTTAGTATTCTTCCTACTATAGTATCTTCATCCTTTGATTTGTGATTTTCTCCTACTTAATAGCATGCTGCATAGATATAGGCTGGAATATTTCCATGTTGATGTAGTGTCTTAAGTTTGTTTACTAGATACTAATTCCTGGGGGACCATATAATCTATAAAAGGTAGTAGGAAGTTATTTCAGATATCTGCTAATTAATGAAGAAAAATAAACAGAAGTTTTTCTACACAAAATGGAAATATTGTGGGTGAGAAATCTACTAACTGGACAATAAGATTCATTTGATATTGGATGGAGGCTATATAGTTCCCAAAAGGTCAACTTTGTAATTTTAGAATACTTCTTCATTTGCAGGAGAAAGCAGTTGTCACTGACTGCTCCCTTTTAGAATTTAGATCATCAGATAATCAACTGAAACCGCTTTAGGAAAAACTAACCTAATATTTTGCAGACCCGTGTTCTGTTCTGTTAAGATTGAGAGTAATGGCTTTTCAATTATGGAAATTTTTTTGCTATTTTCTAGTGGGGTTTTTCATTTATTTGGAGGTGAGTCCTTTTCCATTTCAAATATTTAAATGTGTATTCTTGTTCTTCTAATTGATTGTTATTAAAATTATGATTGTGTGATTTTTCTATGTAGGCATAGAACTGTATTAAGGACACTTTGGAAAGACTGCATTCATAAAAGGTATTAAGAACCGTATCAAACAAATAAATACATTGCTGAGATGTCAAGGTGATTGTTCAGTGCCAGCATTATTAGCACTGAAGGCCCTCCAGAAGATGCTTGTTCCCAAATGCTTAAAAGGCTGCCAAAAGCCTTGCATTTCCTGGCATATCTGCAATAGATCAAAATAGCACAGGACCTTTCTGTAACCAAAAGCATACAAGACAAAGAAAGATTCTGTTTCTATATTTGGAATGAATTTTGTAAACAATAGGCGCAGTGTCTCCAAAATCGAAAGGAAAATACTATACTGTATGTGTCCCCTTTGATCCATATGGTGTAAGACAGGGGTATCAAACTCCCGGCCTGTGGGCAGGATGCATCATGTGCTGGCCACAGCCAGTTTAGTGAAAGTGAAAAAAGTCTCAATATGTCATGTGATGTTGCCGTGACAACATGAGTTTGACACCCCTGGTGTAAGAAATCAGTACTTCACACTTTTGAATTAGCCTAAGTGCCTCTGATTGGCAGTTTATATTGTGATTAATTGAAATCACTTCCAAGGAAAGTACTTGCCATGTTGTCTTTTATTTTAAAAAAATGAAATGAAATAATATAAATAGGGTAAGGTAATAATTGCATTACCTATTTTATTTTATTCTAGCCCATTTATAAATATGCTATTTAATTCTAATGATTACGTATCCCCCTTTTCCATTTCTGTGAATAAATGACATTCTTAAGTAAAAACAATTTTCTGCATACCAATGTAGCAGAAAATGTCTCTTCACTTCTTTTATGCCTCAGGGACAACTCTTACCCTGGATTTCTATATATTAAATTTTTGAGTACACTAGTGTCATCCTTCTCAGATATTCCAGATACGAAATGAATCAGATGAGTTCCTTCTACTTTATTGTAAAACTACCTTAACAGAATCTGGGAAGTCAGAAAGTACGAATCTCCTGCCATTTTGTTTACAGCCTGAGATGTATTCATAACTATGTATATACTTATACCTATTATCTTGTAAGTGATTGACAAATTAAAATAAATAAAAAAATAAAAAAATAAATGTTAGGGATGATCCTTTCTTGGCTTTTTTTTTCACTCATTATGTAACTGCAGGCTGTACCTCTCTTATCTGATTGTTCCCTAGGCTGCAGCTCTTCACACCTGTTGCTCAAGGACTTTCTCATTCACCCTTACAAACTAGTCAAGTAATTGCACAATATCCTTCAGCATTTTTCCTACCATCATGTAAAGTGAACTTTTTTTTCTATTTTTCTATTGTAAAAGATCTTTTAAAAAGAAATATTGATGAGATTTATTGATATTGATTGTTTAACTTTATACCACTGAATATATTCCTTACTTGATTATACAGACTGCCAAAGTATAGATAAATACTTTGGCAGTCTGACTGTAGCCAGTGAAGGCCAAGTTCTCAGGTTTGCATATCTGGTTGGCAAGACAGTGGAGAGGCCTCTAAAAGGCTATGAGTAATGCTGTTGCTGCTTCAAAAATTAGTACTGGTACTCACTTTTCCTTCTGCTCAAGTTGTGGATTTGAAATCAGATATCATAAAGCATATATATATATATATATATATATATATATGTTTTCTGAGGTTCTCGCGGGTATTTATATGTAGATCTTTGGTTGTTCGGGTTTTCTCCCGCGTAAGATTTGAAGTATCTAGGCAACGTTTCGATGAAGTCTCATTCATCATCTTCAGGCTTCTGTCTCCAGCTCTGTGCTTCTCAGAGTAATGGAGATTGCAGCTGCTTCCTCCTTTTAACTGCCAGTGGGGGTGGAACTTGATTGGGTGGGGGCTTGGCTGTGTTCTGATTGGGTGGGGGTGTTCTCATTGGTAGGGGTTTGGCTGTGTTCTGATTGGTTGGGGGTTAGCCGTGTTCTGATTGGTTGGAGGCGTGTTCTGTTCAGGAGGGGCTTGGTTGTGCTCAGGTTAGTTTTAGTTGCTGGGGATTTGAGCTGGAGAGTTGTGATCTTGCTGTTTGGCTTCTAGTTCGTGGTCCTGCTGCATCTTCATAGTGGGTGTTGGTTTGCTTCATGTATGGCTCAGAGGGGTTTGAAGTGGGTAGTGATGCAGCTGCAGTGCAGCTTCTGGTCCATGGTCGTTTCTCATTTTCTGAATGGGTGGGAGTCTGTTTTCTACATGGAAGTGTGGTGGTGGCATCTTGTGTGGCTCTCATGGGTGTGGGTCCAGTGTCCTTCTTCATGTTAGGTACTCGTCTGTTCATGAGGGCGGGTTTCCAAATGGCTGGAAGGCGGGAGGTGTCATCTCGTTTGTTCATGCTGTGTGGGCGTTTTTCTATCTCTATGGCTTCTCTGATTATTCTGCTGTTGAAGTGTTCGGTTTTGGCGATAGTTCTGGTATTTTTAAAATCAATTTCATGTCCTGTGGCTTTGAGGTGTTGGACCAGGGAAGAGGTCGTTTCTTCTTTTTTGATTGAGTTCTTATGTTCTTCAATGCGTGCGTTTATTCTTCTGTTAGTTTGTCCAATGTATGTGTTAGGGCAGGCTGTGCAGGGGATTTCGTATACTCCTTGGTTTTCTAATTCGATTTTGTCTTTGGGGTTTCTTAGGATGGTGGATATTTTTCTGTTTGTGCAGAATGCTGTTTTGATGTTGTGTTTTTGGAGGATCTTGCTAATTTTGTCTGTAGTGCCTTTTATATATGGGAGGAGGGCTTTTTCGTTTTCTTGTTCTCTGTCTTGGATTTTGGTTGGGGCTTCTTTTTGGATTAGGTGGGTAATCTTCTTTCTTTGGAATCCATTGGCTGTAAGTACGTTGGTGAGAGTGTGTAGTTCGGTTTTTGGTGTTGTTCATCGGCTAAGCATTTTGTTCTGGAGATGAGTGTCTTGGCTACGGAATTGATCTGTGCTGGGTGGTGGTGTGAGAGTGCATGTAGATAGCGGTTAGTATGTGTTTTCTTCTGGTAGATGGTGTGTCCTAGGGAGCCATCGGATCTTTTATATACCAAGACATCTAGGAAGGAAGTTGATTGTTGGCTTCTGTTTCCATGGTGAATTGTATTTTGGGGTGTAGACTGTTGAGGTATGTGAGGAAGTTGTTCAGTTTTTCTTTCCCGTGTGGCCAGATTATGAAGGTGTCATCTACGTATCTGAGCCAGAGTTTGGGTTTGTGGTCGTATTTTTCTAGAGCTTGTGTTTCAAAGTGTTCCATGTAGAGGTTTGCGATGACAGGTGAGAGGGGTGATCCCATAGGTGCTCCTTCTATTTGTTTGTATTTTTGTCCATTGTAGGTGAAGTAAGTATTGGATAGGCAGTGGTTGGTTAGATCTAGGATGTGCTTGGGGGTTGTATTTGTTTTGGATGGCTGTCAAGGCTTCTTTTATTGGCACTTGGGTGAAGAGGGATGTGACATCGAAGCTTACTAGTAGGTCGCTAGGTTGTAAGTTTTGTTTCTTTATGATCTCGATGAACTGGAATGAGTTTCTTACGTGTGAGTTGATGGATTCTGCATAGGGTTGTAGTTGTTTGGCAAGAAATTTGGCCAGGTTTTGTAGAGGTGAGCCTATGGAGCTGACTATTGGTCTGAGTGGGGTTCCTTCTTTGTGTATTTTGGGGAGACCATAAAGCTTGGGGCATCTGGATGATTTTTCTCTGGGTATGATTCCTTGCTGGATTTTTTCACTGATGGGGAGGCTTTTATTTTGGATTTGGTAGTTTTTCTAGGTAGGTGGTGGGGTCTGTCTTTAGGGGTTTGTATGTGGGGTCTTGGAGTAGGTTGGTTAGCTTGGTTTGGTAGTCAGATGTGTTCATTACCACTGTCGCATTGCCCTTGTCTGCTGGTAGGATTATTATGCTGGTGTCTTCTTTCAGGTTACGTAGTGCAGTTTGTTCTTCTTTGGATAAGTTGCTTTTGGGTGGTTTGCTAGTGCAGAGGATGTTGGTGATTTCGAGTCTGATTTTGTTAGCATCATCAGGGTTGGTTTTGGTCAGGCTGGTTTCAACTCCACATATGATGGTTTCTGTGGGGATGTGTTTGGGAGCGACAGCAAAAGTTGAATCCTTTTGAGAGGATCTTGGTTTCAGCTTCAGTGAGGATCTTGTCTGAGATGTTGTGCACTGTTTGTTTCATGTGTGGCTGTGGGGGAAGAGTTGGTTTCTGGCATTGTTGTAGTTTCCTGAGTTTGTTGGTCTGTGTGTCTGTCTTGAGGATGGTCTGTGTTTCGGCTCTCCAGACAGCGAGTTGTTTGGATTTGTCCCAAAGTAGAGGGTGAATCTTGTTGCTGAGTTTGAGGTGGAGTGTGAGGAGATCTTTGTTGATTTGGTCTAGGAGAAACCTTTTTGTGTGAAGTTCATTTCTAATTAGGGCCAGTTCTGTTCTTTTAAGGATGCGTTTGGTGGCTGCTCTGTTGGTGTGGAATTTCAATTGGAAGCTTGTGGGAATTAAATTTTGATCTCGGCAGTTGCATAGGAATGCAAGGTCACATAAAATGGAGGCTAACTAATTAGAAATGAACTTCACACAAAAAGGTTTCTCCTAGACCAAATCAACAAAGATCTCCTCACACTCCACCTCAAACTCAGCAACAAGATTCACCCTCTACTTTGGGACAAATCCAAACAACTCGCTGTCTGGAGAGCCGAAACACAGACCATCCTCAAGACAGACACACAGACCAACAAACTCAGGAAACTACAACAATGCCAGAAACCAACTCTTCCCCCCCCACAGCCACACATGAAACAAACAGTGCACAACATCTCAGACAAGATCCTCACTGAAGCTGAAACCAAGATCCTCTCAAAAGGATTCAACTTTGCTGTCGCTCCCAAACACATCCCCACAGAAACCATCATATGTGGAGTTGAAACCAGCCTGACCAAAACCAACCCTGATGATGCTAACAAAATCAGACTCAAATCACCAACATCCTCTGCACTAGCAAACCACCCAAAAGCAACTTATCCAAAGAAGAACAAACTGCACTACGTAACCTGAAAGAAGACACCAGCATAATAATCCTACCAGCAGACAAGGGCAATGCGACAGTGGTAATGAACACATCTGACTACCAAACCAAGCTAACCAACCTACTCCAAGACCCCACATACAAACCCCTAAACTAATTAGAAATGAACTTCACACAAAAAGGTTTCTCCTAGACCAAATCAACAAAGATCTCCTCACACTCCACCTCAAACTCAGCAACAAGATTCACCCTCTACTTTGGGACAAATCCAAACAACTCGCTGTCTGGAGAGCCGAAACACAGACCATCCTCAAGACAGACACACAGACCAACAAACTCAGGAAACTACAACAATGCCAGAAACCAACTCTTCCCCCACAGCCACACATGAAACAAACAGTGCACAACATCTCAGACAAGATCCTCACTGAAGCTGAAACCAAGATCCTCTCAAAAGGATTCAACTTTGCTGTCGCTCCCAAACACATCCCCACAGAAACCATCATATGTGGAGTTGAAACCAGCCTGACCAAAACCAACCCTGATGATGCTAACAAAATCAGACTCGAAATCACCAACATCCTCTGCACTAGCAAACCACCCAAAAGCAACTTATCCAAAGAAGAACAAACTGCACTACGTAACCTGAAAGAAGACACCAGCATAATAATCCTACCAGCAGACAAGGGCAATGCGACAGTGGTAATGAACACATCTGACTACCAAACCAAGCTAACCAACCTACTCCAAGACCCCACATACAAACCCCTAAACTAATTAGAAATGAACTTCACACAAAAAGGTTTCTCCTAGACCAAATCAACAAAGATCTCCTCACACTCCACCTCAAACTCAGCAACAAGATTCACCCTCTACTTTGGGACAAATCCAAACAACTCGCTGTCTGGAGAGCCGAAACACAGACCATCCTCAAGACAGACACACAGACCAACAAACTCAGGAAACTACAACAATGCCAGAAACCAACTCTTCCCCCCCCACAGCCACACATGAAACAAACAGTGCACAACATCTCAGACAAGATCCTCACTGAAGCTGAAACCAAGATCCTCTCAAAAGGATTCAACTTTGCTGTCGCTCCCAAACACATCCCCACAGAAACCATCATATGTGGAGTTGAAACCAGCCTGACCAAAACCAACCCTGATGATGCTAACAAAATCAGACTCGAAATCACCAACATCCTCTGCACTAGCAAACCACCCAAAAGCAACTTATCCAAAGAAGAACAAACTGCACTACGTAACCTGAAAGAAGACACCAGCATAATAATCCTACCAGCAGACAAGGGCAATGCGACAGTGGTAATGAACACATCTGACTACCAAACCAAGCTAACCAACCTACTCCAAGACCCCACATACAAACCCCTAAAGACAGACCCCACCACCTACCTAGAAAAAACTACCAAATCCAAAATAAAAGCCTCCCCATCAGTGAAAAATCCAGCAAGGAATCATACCCAGAGAAAAATCATCCAGATGCCCCAAGCTTTATGGTCTCCCCAAAATACACAAAGAAGGAACCCCACTCAGACCAATAGTCAGCTCCATAGGCTCACCTCTACAAAACCTGGCCAAATTTCTTGCCAAACAACTACAACCCTATGCAGAATCCATCAACTCACACGTAAGAAACTCATTCCAGTTCATCGAGATCATAAAGAAACAAAACTTACAACCTAGCGACCTACTAGTAAGCTTCGATGTCACATCCCTCTTCACCCAAGTGCCAATAAAAGAAGCCTTGACAGCCATCCAAAACAAATACAACCCCCCCAAGCACATCCTAGATCTAACCAACCACTGCCTATCCAATACTTACTTCACCTACAATGGACAAAAATACAAACAAATAGAAGGAGCACCTATGGGATCACCCTCTCACCTGTCATCGCAAACCTCTACATGGAACACTTTGAAACACAAGCTCTAGAAAAATACGACCACAAACCCAAACTCTGGCTCAGATACGTAGATGACACCTTCATAATCTGGCCACACGGGAAAGAAAAACTGAACAACTTCCTCACATACCTCAACAGTCTACACCCCAAAATACAATTCACCATGGAAACAGAAGCCAACAATCAACTTCCCTTCCTAGATGTCTTGGTATACAAAAGATCCGATGGCTCCCTAGGACACACCATCTACCAGAAGAAAACACATACTAACCGCTATCTACATGCACTCTCACACCACCACCCAGCACAGATCAATTCCGTAGCCAAGACACTCATCTCCAGAACAAAATGCTTAGCCGATGAACAACACCAAAAAACCGAACTACACACTCTCACCAACGTACTTACAGCCAATGGATTCCAAAGAAAGAAGATTACCCACCTAATCCAAAAAGAAGCCCCAACCAAAATCCAAGACAGAGAACAAGAAAACGGAAAAGCCCTCCTCCCATATATAAAAGGCACTACAGACAAAATTAGCAAGATCCTCCAAAAACACAACATCAAAACAGCATTCTGCACAAACAGAAAAATATCCACCATCCTAAGAAACCCCAAAGACAAAATCGAATTAGAAAACCAAGGAGTATACGAAATCCCCTGCACAGCCTGCCCTAACACATACATTGGACAAACTAACAGAAGAATAAACGCACGCATTGAAGAACATAAGAACTCAATCAAAAAAGAAGAAACGACCTCTTCCCTGGTCCAACACCTCAAAGCCACAGGACATGAAATTGATTTTAAAAATACCAGAACTATCGCCAAAACCGAACACTTCAACAGCAGAATAATCAGAGAAGCCATAGAGATAGAAAACGCCCACACAGCATGAACAAACGAGATGACACCTCCCGCCTTCCAGCCATTTGGAAACCCGCCCTCATGAACAGACGAGTACCTAACATGAAGAAGGACACTGGACCCACACCCATGAGAGCCACACAAGATGCCACCACCACACTTCCATGTAGAAAACAGACTCCCACCCATTCAGAAAATGAGAAACGACCATGGACCAGAAGCTGCACTGCAGCTGCATCACTACCCACTTCAAACCCCTCTGAGCCATACATGAAGCAAACCAACACCCACTATGAAGATGCAGCAGGACCACGAACTAGAAGCCAAACAGCAAGATCACAACTCTCCAGCTCAAATCCCCAGCAACTAAAACTAACCTGAGCACAACCAAGCCCCTCCTGAACAGAACACGCCTCCAACCAATCAGAACACGGCTAACCCCCAACCAATCAGAACACAGCCAAACCCCTACCAATGAGAACACCCCCCACCCAATCAGAACACAGCCAAGCCCCCACCCAATCAAGTTCCACCCCACTGGCAGTTAAAAGGAGGAAGCAGCTGCAATCTCCATTACTCTGAGAAGCACAGAGCTGGAGACAGAAGCCTGAAGATGATGAATGAGACTTCATCGAAACGTTGCCTAGATACTTCAAATCTTACGCGGAGAAAACCCGAACAACCAAAGATCTACATATATATATATATATATATATATATATATATATATATATATATATATATATATATATATATATATATGAAATCTTCAATTCTTGTTTCTTTCAAAAGAATTGCAAAAACTGTCTTGAGATTTCTATTATTCTTACAAGTGAAGAACCTGAAATACTGTCATGAAAAATTAGAAAACAGGTTGCCTTTAAACCTCAATAAACTGCAGTTAAACCTTTGGTTTTTGTGCTCTCCTCCCTATTCCACTTTTGGTACAGTTCCACTTATGATGTGCTCTTCCAGTTTCCAATAATCACAATTCATATATATTTAAACTCTAAACTGTGCTTAATGTTAACCAAGAAGTCATCTCCTTACTATTCATATATATATTTATTTAAAGCAGTTATACCTCAATCTCACAGTAGTTTTTCAAAGCTTAATTTAAAAAAAAATCCTTTAGAATATAAAAAGACAGTAGTCTTGCAAAAAAAAATTTTTTTTTAAGAAAATAAAATCAAACCCGTCTCTTATGCTATACAATTCTTATAACTTTAAGCAGCTGAATTTCTTAGCATGAACAGCTAAAATGGAAGCATTCAAAGGGAAGAAGAAACAACAAAAAAGTAAACTGGTAGAATGACTCTTTTTTCCTCTTTTTTTCAGTCTAATTCTGTTTCATTTCAATAAATTATTTGTGGTTGTGTCTTCTAAAACTGAGGCAACCCTTCCGACTTTTTTTCTAGCATCATCATAGGAGATGGAGTTCACTAGTCCAAGGTCAATGCAGCTGACTTTTTCATACTAAATTATGGTGCACAGTGGTATATGAATGAGACTACAATCACAGTGAAAGTAGTCTATTTTTTAAAATTACAGAAAGTTCTTCAAAGGTATTTGTGCATGTAGAACTGTAAGTATACATAAATTACAGATAAAAGAACATAATGTTCTTCAGCAGTATCAGATCATGTGATTCTTGTACCAATTCAAGCTTAACAAATCTGTGCAGTATTTACAAATGAGCAATAGCTTTTAAAATAAGATAAAGTACTTCGGCTAATTTTTTTTTACAGTAAAAGTGCTTATCAGCAGGGTAAAATCATACAACACTGGAGAAAGCTAATCATAGCATCCTCTAAATGTATTTTATATTTGGGAGGGTGGAGGGTGTTTCAAGTCAGTGTTTGATTTTTTGAAGTAGTTTGCTGTTACCTCCTTCTAGAGCTGAAAGAAAGCGATTGGCCCAAAGCCACCTAATAGATTTCATGCCTAACAAATGATGAACATGATTTCCCAGTTTCTAACCTAGTACCTTAATCATTACACCAACCCGGCTTTCTGGAATAATTGTTCAGTTATATTTTCCACAGTAAAAATCAAGACTCAAGATTGTTCAAAGAAAATCTAGGCCTACTACTAGCTCCTTCAAGTTGCATTCAACTCTTCATCCCCATGCCCATGTAGACTTTGTGACAGATGATTTGCCACAACCTTCTTCACGGATGTCTAGCCCACCACCTCCTTATTTTCTGGTGACCATCCAGCCAATGCTAACTAGATTCAACCATGCTCAGTTTCTGAGACTAGATAGATGATGTCACTTGATGAAGTACCAAACAATGCACGTTTCTTTCTTCCACATATATCAACACTGTTGACAACTTGCAAGATAATAAATGTTTGCCTGAGACTTCCCTTACAGCTACTGAGTTAAGATCTAATTAGAGGTGGCTGTGACCTTGCTTATAAATGACAGTGGCTGTCAGTAATTTAATTCATTTATTCAACCATCCATTCATCCATTCACTCACTCACTCACTCTTTTATTCAATTTTTATAGCTGCCCAACTCAACCTTTGTGTCTTTCTTTCTATATGTCTCTGAATAGGTAGAGCAAAAGATGTGTAAAATGTGCAGTTTTGTATGATCATACTCAGCATTTCTACACTGCTTGGCAGCCATAACCACCCATAAACTATAATAGAATGTGTAAATTCAATGGCAATGTATTACTTGCACACTTGTTTTGAAATGCATGGCTATATTAATCTGTTGCAGGAAAAATTGAAGAAATATTGCAACAGATTAACAAATTGCTTATGGCAATTTTTAGGGAACATTAGCTGGTGTATGCACAGAGAAATAGTGATCCATTGCATCCCCATTGTTCATCTGATTTTGCCTCCAGATCCAGGACCTTCTACGCAATCTCTAAAACCTAGATCAAATTTGAATTAATAACAGAAGTTCCATTATAAGAGTTCTAAAATTGATTAGTTGGTTGTTTATGAAATATATAATCAAAGTCACCTTAACATACTTGCAATGTACATATATCATGAACGATCAGAGTTCATTTCCTATGCTACATAATCATTTCATGTCATTTCCATCTCTAGCTAAAATATCTGCTTGTTTCCCCAGCCTTTGGCAAGATTATATCTATTTAATTAGATGACAATGTTGATATAAAGCCTATTGCGCTCCAGGGTCTTATATCTATATTCATTATGTCACCTGCCAACTGAATGAGCTCTGTTCTTTCTTGAACTGTATATTTATTAATAGGTCCTAGTTTGTTCATAAATTTCCTTTGGAGTTTTAACAAAGAGATGATAGCATGATACATAACTCAATGTGTTCTTCCATGAGTTGCATAAACTCTACATTCAAAAAATTGGCTTATTTGTTATGTTTCAGTAGTGTTTCCTAGATCAGATCCAAAAGCAATCTTGGAAACTTTGCATTAGCCAAGAATTTCATTTACTCATTCGTATCCTAGTCACCTCCAATAGATTATTGCAATGTAGTCTGCATGAAGTTGTTCTTGAAGAACACCTGGAAGCTGCAATAAGTCCACACTTCTGTTTTCCCCATGTTACACCTTTGCTCTATGTGCTTTGTGTTTTTTGTCTGGTCTACCTGGTAAGTGACAAATTATTTCTATCTGCCCTGCTAGACTGGAAAGAAGAGATATGCTTTAGGTCACCTAAACTAGGGTATCATCTAGCTGGACCCAGAAGGTGGCCTTTGGCCATACCCTTTCAAATTAGATTGGTTCCAACCCTTCTAGCTATTCAAAAAGATTTAAAAACTGAGATTGTCCCCAAGCGTGGCAGTCAGCAGATTAGTGAGGGCCAATGAGATGCTGTTATTTTATTATCATTTGGGTTTGCCCTTGGTTATCATTACAGATGTTAGTAACAGATCTTGTTGGTATAGTTTGTATTGTATTTTTTAATCTGCTGTTAACCAGTCAGAGTTATAATGGTGAAATACATGGCTATTTAAGTGAATGAATGAATAATAAATAAATGAATGAATGAGAGAGAATCTAGACCCATGTTGGTGAACCTATGCCATGCGTGCTGGAAGTGGCATGCAGAGCCATTTCCCCTGTCATGTGAGAGGTTGCCTGGAAGAGCCTCACTGTGCATGTGCAGGCGCACTGCCACCCAACAGCTGATAGTTGGGTATCTGATGCATATGCACAGGGAGTGGAGGGGAGGTGCACAAGAGATGTGCGCACATGCTCAGGGATGCATTGCATGTGAGGGGATCGTGCATGCATACACAGATGTGCCATGCATGAGGGGAATTGCACACACATGCGCAGATGCACAATGCATGGGGGATCGCACATGCATGCACAGACATGCAGCGCGAGAGAAGGGGAATCACATGCTCAAGAGGGGGAATTGCATACGTGCAGATGCACAGCTTGCAGATGCATGCATGTGCAGATGTGCAGCTTGTAAGGGGGAATTGCATGTGCAGACGTGCGGTGCGCAAGGGAGAATTGCATGCACAAAAGGGGGAATTGCACTGCTTAGAATGTTAACAACCGGTTCTAGCGAATAGGTGTGAACTGGTAGAATCCCACCCCTGTATAGTAGGCACCATAAATCAGTTTTGCTGTTTGAAGACAATGGTCAATTTTATTTTGCTTAACAACACCGATGTCCATAATCATTTTGGAGTAGTCTGCAGGAAAGATTAGATAACTGGCTTCTCTGTCAGTCCATGTAGGAACTGACATATAAGAGGGTCCTTATGTGCACATATCTAAGCTGTTCTGAAAGTCCCTCTCTTTTATGCTTCAAGCATCTTTTCTCTACTATGCAAAAGTGTGTATTTCTGAAAGCAGCAGTATGTGAAGAAACCACATATATCCTTTCATTTACCAGACTCCTGCTGAGCCAATAGAAAGAGACCAGGAGTGCTCTATACAGAAATTTGTCTTGAGCCATCTGACTGACATGTGGTTGACTAAGCTTTCCTCAATCGTCGTGTTATTAAGGCTACTTTTTCTGAGTGGAGATGGAACAATCTGGCTATTTTGCATGCTAGAAGGAAGGGAGAGTCCATCACTGATTTTCATGGACTGTGCCTAAGGTTATTTGAAAGATAGTAACTCTTGTATTATTTCTGTTCTGGGACAATCTCGTAATGTAACCAAATACTTGACAGGAATGGAAGAGTTGGCATGACATGTAGATGACCTAATGGTGCTTGTCAATTAACCCCAAAAGAACTGGCAGGTATGGGACAAGTTTGGTATATAAAGTGGGAGAGATTCTTCCTATTTTACTTGTGTGCCTGACAGGCCCCTCTGTCTGCCCCATAATTTTAAAGGATACTTTAAACATAGGTTCTTGAAACAATAAACCATTATAGAACAGCACTATTAGGACATGTTTAAAAAGAGCCTCACTATTAGCTGATTCCCTTTGAGTGAAGCTACACAAAAGATATAAACCAGACACAGTTTTGACAGTGGGCCTAAACTTGCAAATCTAGCCATCTGTCCACTTCCTTCCTACGTTAAGGTGAATGATTGGTGAATATTTTTCTGTTAGCTAGTGATGTTTAATAGGTGGGTAAATAGAGGTAGGCAACCTACCAATCATTTTCTTTACTTTCTCCTCCATCAAATCTAGAAGGCCCAGCTGTCTTCCTTTGTGAGGCAGAGTAGGGAACAACTGAAGTAGAAAATTTTATGTCAGGATACTTTTCTGCCAGTTGGAGAGTTTTCTTCTGCTGGAGAAATGCATATTGACAAGTGGAATGGATGATGTAGCAGGATCCTGTTCCATACTGTCTGAATTTCGAATATGTTATTAGTTGATACCAAAGTAGATGTTTCAGGACATATAATTCAGTTGTTTAGATGGCAGAGGAGAAGGTTGATGAGCTTATCCTTTTTATAAAGTTGTTTTGCTTCAACGTGAACCTCTTTGATATTTTAAAAGAAACCCTATACCACTTCCATGCCCTTTCAGTTTCCTGTGATTTTTATTCCACTTGGAAGCTGGTGCCTCTGGGACAGGAAATCTGAAAAGTCCTTCTGGATCAAGGACAACACATACATATCCACTCCCATGTTTTGGATTTTGCAGCTGTTGTTTCTCATAATTACAAAGGTGCCAAAATCTTTATAGGTCACACTGAATGAAAATGAGACTCCAACTTTTCTGATTTCTAGCAAGGTGAAAGAACAGGGAGATGATTGCCAAGGGTGGAAGGGAAAAAGAAGAATGTGAGCATGGAATGGAGCCCAAGATTTTCAGTGGAAATTGCCTGAAGCAAAGAGTGTTGAAGTCAGTACAGGAGGACTGAGGTTAAATGGGTTCAGGAAAATGCAGACAAAAAGAACCAGAGTTAGTATGAGGAATTGGAAGAAACAGTTCTGAGGTAAACCACTTCTAGAAACAGGCAATCACTGGAGTGATATTGGTAATGAAACTCTAAATATTCTTTCTTTCTTTCTTTCTTTCTTTCTTTCTTTCTTTCTTTCTTTCTTTCTTTCTTTCTTTCTTTCTTTCTTTCTTTCTTTCTTTCTTTCTTTCTTTGCCAGCTTTATTATTTTTTAAAAATAACAAGGCAACAAGCATACCCAATATCTCCTCCTACTCAGAGGTGATATTCAGCAAGTTCTGATCAGTTCTGGAGAATAGCTAGTAGAAATTTTGAGTAGTTCGGAGAACCGGCAAATACCACCTCTGACTGGCCCCGCCCCCATCTATTCTCTGCCTCCCGAGTCCCAGCTGATTGGCTGGGTCTTTTTTTGTTGCCCTGCACAGGAGAATGGAGCTGGAAAGCAGGTTAGTGGGGTGGGGAGGGAATGGGATTTTGCAATATCCTTACCCTGCCATGCCCACCAAGCCACACCACACCATGCCCACAGAACCGGTAGTAAATTTTTTTGAATCCCACCACTACTCCTACACCTATTTTCCTCACATTTAGAGCCATCTCCCCACATGAGATGGCTTAAGCTGAGACCCAGCTTTCATACCTAAGGCAGGCCTAGAATCCACACTCTCTTGGTTTCTAGTCTAGAGCCTTAACTCTAGACAAAACTTCCTTCCTTCCTTCCTTTCTTGCTTCCTTCCTTCCTTCCTACCTACCTACGGCTTACCTGCAAAAGTTCTTTCCTTGAGAACAGAAGTACTATTAGGGAGAAAGGATTTCTTCTCCATTATTTTATGTAACATCTATAAACTTTTTTTCTCAGACAAAAAGTGTGCTGTCTCATTTGCTTCCTATTGCTGAAGTTTCCTTTACTGTTCTTTCACCATTTTCTTGCCAGTTTCTCCTCCACGTTTTTTATATACAGTATATATTTGAGACGGTGTCTTCTCTTTTCCTGCCACAACTGCTACCTGCTGGCAGAACTAAAAATCAGTCCTTTTTGTCTGTCAAACATAATTTTACTTTGAAAGACCCCACCAGAGTAGAAAAGGAAGAACATAACAAATCAGATGCTATTTTGAAGGATGTGTGGTCAGTGAGAACACTAAAACGGTGAATATGTATCAGAAAGAAGGTATGACTAATTTAGTAATAATGCAATTGAAATAATGCAGCCTGCAATAATGAAGCAGCTACTATGCTCATTTCAACAATCATATTTATATTTCCTTTACGGTCCTAAGAGCTATTTATGTGTTAGTTTATTAGCCAAGCTTTGAATCATTTGTGATTGAAATGATCAGTTGATTTTCAGATTTAGATGGGTTAGTTTATAAAACCATTTCATCTTATTTAATTTTAAACTTAAATTTCAACTAATCAAAATTAAAAGGGGGATTCAAAACATAGTTTTCCTTCATTTTTCCTAGTTTTGAATATATTTTCTCACTAAATATTCATTTATAAATGTATTTATTGTAAAATAAACTGCATATGTTGAATATATGCAAAATTACTTTGCTTCTTATTAGCTTAGAACTTTACTTACCATTATTAAATAATTGTCTTCCCCTAAGCTATCTTACAACCTTGTGCCTAATGCCAACAGGCAATAGCAGTTATTCAATAAATCAATGAAGGCATGCTTAGTGAGAATTTTTTCTAAGAATATTTTCTTAGCAGTTGAATGAATAAAACAGGAAACAAAATTAAACAAAACATTTCATTCAGCCAATAACGGATATCTACATTGCTGTTCTAATTGTAATTCAAATACAGGAAATACCTGTCATTCAAGATGAATGGAAATTTGCAGTCATGATAGACTCTCGTGGAACTGTTGTGATTTATGGGAAGCCAACCAATTGAAACAAAACTTGGATGTATATAGTAACTAATACCACTGGACAAAGTAGAGATATCTCCTGCTCTTTGAATGTTCCCTGGTTGGATTTCATGTTTTGAAACCTTTGTCGGTGAGAAATTTTATGAGATAGTTTTTGGCTGGCTAGTTGGAAGAAGAGACCTTAAACAAATGTTATTTCCAGTATGGATAACAATAGCTATTTGAAGAGCTGCTAAATAAGTTGGGGAAAGGAGGAAAAGAGAGAATGTGAGAAAGAGGAAAAAGAAAAGGAAAAAGAAAAAAGGTATATAAAATCATTCACAAATAGAAAAGGTACTTTGGTATTAGTTTTCTTTTTTGTTGATATAATTCTTTTTCATTGCTGGAAAACACTAAGCTATTGTATTCATCACAAGATTTACAGTTCAGTCAAAACACTGAGTAGCAGAAATAAATTCTTCCAATTGGGTTCTTCTTCTGTTTTGCTAGTAGATTGTATGTCTGGTTTGTAAAAACACAACGATGATTGAATTTTCAAGTTATCACTGACTTTTTCAAATATATTGCCAAGTATTCTGTTCCAGATATATAGATTTCTTCTTAATAATTATTGGATAGAGTGCTTTCCATCACACAGACATTCCCAATGATAGGATCCTTGGGATAGCAACCTTCGTGCCCCAAAGAAAGCTTTATTCAATATACTTATGAATAGATGCAAGTGAGGTATTAGACTAGCTAAAAATCTCTTTTTTACACATTTATTAAAAATAACAGGGCCAATGTTCTATGTGGTATCTAGATCTAATTTAGAATGACACAAATCATATAAAAATTCTGATTAAAAGTATACTACAACAATTTACACACAGATAAATCCAGAGAACAGCCAAGCCGCCAGCTACAGGTCAGCTTATGTGATGGTCTATATCACCTTCCCCCCTCCCCAAAAAAAAAACCCTTCTGAAAATATTTACATGAGAAACACTTGTGCTGATCCAGTTTCATGTCAGGAAACTCCAAATATAGGCAGAGCAGTTAACATAGAACTGTCACCATATAATAAACAAAATTCCCCTTTAGTTTAGCTTGGTTTAGTCTGGTTTAAAACAGGGTATTTATTCTTCTGGTTGGCTGTCTTCTTTTTTGAATGTGTTTTTCCACCTTTTATTTGTAAGCTGCCCAGAATCATCATAAAATTAAGTAAACTAACTAGCTAAAACTACATTCAGGAGACTATGTGCTAAGAAGGTTTGTGAGCTATTGGTGTTAGTCTTACCTGTCATTACATCCCACAATCATATTTTTTATATATTAGAAAAGAAGAAATCTTTCAGAATTTCTGTACAGAAGGGCTTGATGTCTATTTATTATTAAATTAACAATGACAGTCCACTGAAACACTTTCAGTGAGGATTTTCTTAGGGCTAAAATAAAATTTTAAATATAAAGTTATGTTTATGCACAAGGGAGTATTTTTTTTAATAATTATGTGCAATCAAATTTTAACAATTGTTGCTAGTCTTCTCTTACCTTTCCAGCCTTTCCAGCATGTTGGATTTTTCAAGGAAGTTGGATCTTCACATAATGTAACTGAAATGTAACAATTTGAGGCTGGTCATTTCTGCCTTGAATGATAATTCTGGATTGGTTTGTTCTATAATCCTTTAAAAAAAATTATTCTTTAAAAACAAAAAATACAAAAATTTCATTTCTATTAACAGTTATTGTGTCATTGTATATACATGTATCTTATTTTGTGACTATACATTATTTTTATCCTTATCCTTCACCCATTCGTACCACCTCTTCCATGTCGCATAGTATTCTCGATCCTCTTTGGCCTTTCAGTTCCATAGTGAATTTATCTAGTTCAGCACAGTCCATTATTTTTTAAATCAAAACTTCATCTGGTGGTATTTTATCACTCTTCCAATTTTGTGCTAACGTGATTCTTGCTGCAGTTAAAATGTGTACAATAAGGTTCTATGATCCTTTCAATGTGAACTAAACCTACATTCTACTGAAGTTAAGCACAAAGAGAAAAAGTTGTTGGAATTTTGGATTAAAAAGTAACATTGCTTAAGGAAATTTCAGCAATGTTGCTGAAATTTACTGTGGTTGTTGTTTTTTCCATATATGCACTACAATAAACTTAAGAAAACATGTTGGAGAAAAAAAGACAGAAATCTTGGATTTCTTCTTCAGCCATCTGCTCTTTCCCTACTTTAAGAGTGTAAAAATGAGAAAGTGGCCAGTAGAACAGCTGCTGAGTGTCATATCACATTGTTGTAGCACAGATATCTTATAAACAGTCTGACATCTGCTTCTGCTCCCTCTCAGTTGTACAAGAGAAGCTGAAACACCCACTAATTCAGTAAGACAGTCACCAAAAATCTTTCCAAATATTTGTTTATAGCCCAAAAAGAAAATAAGTGGGGGGGGCACTCTTATTTGTAGCACAGCATCCAGATTTCTTGTTCTAAGGCTCTCTGCTTTGCTAAAAGGGATTCTTGGTATTTTCTTTGGAAGGAAAATGCAGGTCCCTAATTATTTCAAGAACTGTACCATCCTAACTCAAAGTAGCACTTCTTGCATCCCGCAAATGAAAGTTGACCAGACAGATGAGTGTATTTTAATTCTAAACTAGAGACAAGAATGCATGCACCATTGCTCCCGAGAGCAACAGCATGCATATAAGAGCAAAGACAGAGAACTCTAGCTTCCAACATGTGGCCACATTTTCCTCAGTCATAACATTTGCTCCCTTGATAGTCACTGCCTAACTTTGCCTAATGTGTCTGCGGTGGAGGGATGTAGTGGAGTAGACAATCACAGTCGGTACTAATTGGTAATATTTTTTTGGTAAATTATCTTAATTTCTTCAGTTGAACCTGAAAAATTTGGTTGAAAGAGAAAACAGTATTGTGACATTCAGCTTGTTTGCTTAGAGCTTGCTGTGGAACTGAATGTTGATAGTACCTACAAGAATATTAACAGTGATGGATGTAGTAGTAAAATTTAGAAGTTGGTATGTTATCATCATGCCATATATTTGCACAATGTTAAAGCATGTAAACCTTATATAGACAACCAATGGATCACCACATGGACTTACTTGCTACAGTTTTCCACCAAACCCACCACAAAAACTATCATTTACAACCAGGACTTACACGCCACCTGCATTTGTTCAAATTGCTTATCAAAAAGACTGAATTTAAATGCAAAATTTCTCAAACTGTGATATCCTACTGAAATTAAACACAGGGTCATACTGGTTCCCAGGAATAATTTACTATACATCAACTGGAGATCAAGGTCGCACACTTAATATTTTCTCCTCCCATTTTCATCACAAGAACTCTGTGAAATAGGGCAGGCCCAAAGTCATTCAGTGAACTTTCACAATTGGGGATAAGCTTGAACTTGGGTCTCCCCACTGTGAGATCAGTACCATAAACCATTACCCTGATGTTGAGTCATTTAGTTGCTTCTGACTATTCTCAATCTAGCAGACATTAGTTCATCAGGAATTATCTGATAGTAACTCCCTCAGTTTAGCAATTGTTCTTGATCGTTTTCCCTACCTTCACTTCCCAAAGCCACATTCATCTCTTTCACCAATAGTTGTGCATAGATAGCACTCTATTCTATATTCCTATTATACCTCTATTGCATATTCCATGCGTCTGATAAACACAGTTGTCTAAACAGTTAGGCAACCCAGGATAATTGAAAAAGAAAATGTACATCATAATTACACAAGGAAAATTACATATGTGTAACACGTGTGAGACAATGGAGGTTCCATCATGATATAACGATGCATTTGGTATTATGGTTACGAACTGACAAATTGACCTGATTAAGCCTAAACTGATGAACTGGCCTTTGAATAATGAAAACTTATATGATAAGAAATCAGCAATCTTTAAAGTACCACGAGATGCTTCTTTGCTTTAGTTCAAAGACAGGAATCCAGATTTCAGAACAAACTGGATTAGGATTTGACAGCTGGCAATTAATGGAATATTTTCTCTCCCCCAATTTCTTTAAATATAAATTTACCCTTTATATTGAGAGAAAGGGTGAAGTCTTGAAATTGAATCCTTCAGTATGATCCCCCATCTCTTGTTGGATTTAATTAAAATGCCTTCTGGTTTCTTCACTTGACTCATACACTGAAATTAAAAAGTAGGGGAAAATAAGAGCAACTAGTTTTGATTCTGATTTAATGTGTACATGGGCGATCATGAAAATGATGGGAACTGTACATTTTTCTAGAAGTTTCTCAGTAAGCATTCTTTATATCTGCATTTAGTTTTTCTGAGCGGTGTAATTATGTGTCAAAGTGCTGTTTAACCAATTAGTCATAGTCATCTATTCCCAGGATTCTCTCAGCTGCCTGACTCATGCCCTTCTGGCTTGATTCATGTATCAATATAATATGCAGGACAGGCTTATCTGTATTACCCACTAATACAAAAAAAAAAAAAAATTGCTCTTGTGATGGATATGACCACCAACATGTTCTAGGGAATCCATTTAGACTATAGGGAATGCTTGAATATTTAACACTACACTCTGAAGACAACCAATCGTCTCCATGAATTGAGAGGTGATTGTGCCTTTAAAGATGATTCAGGCAGAGCCTTCTATTAAAAAAAGCAGCTGGTTACTATGTATTTGGATCACATGATTACTATTGTACTAATAGCATACTACAGTGTTTCTTAAGCTTTTCTTCATGGATCCCCTTTTGTGGCCATGACTATGGCCACAGACCCGCAACTCTTAACTCAAGATTTAAGTCATAATATTTATTCAATCTTCACAGCCCCCCTATGATAACATCACTGCCCGCCAGGGATCTGCGAACCACAGATTGAGAACCACTGGCATATTTGATGAACTGTTGGCTATTCATTTTCAGGCTCCATTGAAAGGGCTAGACTTGACCTTTAAAATCCACAATAATTTATTATCAATTTATGTAAAAAAAAGTTATCTGAACTTGTCTGGATCTTAAGATTGGCATTAAAGATCCTGCTGCATGATTTAGTAAGACTTATAAAGCTAGTAGATAAAAACTCTTCCTACAGAAATGTACATTGTTTTATCTATATTGTTTTTGTTTTATTTAGTTTTATTTTCTGAATAAAAACTTTTGTATTTAGGCCAATCTTGATGCAATGCCTTTTATTGTTTCTCAGTTTATTAATATGTGGGTCTATATATTAATATCCAACCCTATAATTAGACTAGAAAATGTATTTATGGTATCTATTCCTTCCCTCCCCTTCCCTTCCCTCAGATGAGTGGCTAATGGTGAAGTAGGAAGCGAGAGATGGCAAATCTGGCATAAACCGTTGAAAATGATTATGTGACCACAGCAGCACCCAGAAGAACTGAAGCAGCCACAGCTTTCACTAATTTCATTCCTTTCAGAGTGATTTGACCTAGATTTTAAATACATTCTGTAGGTTAGCTCCTATGATGCACTATTTTGCTCAGTTAAAGGTCATAATGGCAACAGTTTAATATTATATAGAAAATATATAGCAAGACCAAAGACAGATAAAACCAATTCAAGCATGTAGAGGGTGAGCAAATCTATAGATATTGCTCAAAGGTAAGTGAAAAAAGATGCTGGAAATTGTGACTCAACAATATGTGCAATTAGCATCTCTATTTTTGATACTTTCACTTCCCACAAGTGCAGATAAATGCCTTGCTTGAACATTAATGGAACCTTGGCAGCAATGCATTCTGGTGCGTTCAAGTAGCTATTGAAGTCTAACAATACATTAAGTATTTAAGGAGATTCTCCATAATGCTACACAGCAATGAAATCCAATTGGCTTGGGGTTAAATCTCTAACCCAACTGTTGGATCCTGTCAATGCCAGTACTTGACTAATTGGATTTTTAGAGCAGCAATTCAGCTGTCTGGAATGTGTTTGGCCAATATTGCAATGCAAATTTTTGTTATTTTGCATTTTTAACTGATATAAAATAAACTTAATCATCTTTTGAAATTTACTCTGTACAGAGTTTTGTAATAGTTTGCTGAGTAAAATAAATATATTAAAGGAAAGGCTGCGCAAACATGCATTCTTCAGGTAAAAAAGTAAGTTAAATAGAAAGGCCAAGAATAAAGCCTTTTTTTTTTTTTTGAGGAAATGTGCACCAAGCTACACATCTTTCAGCATGTTCTTTTAAAAAAAATGATCAACCAAACTTGACATATTCACAACTTGGCAACTAACCTATCAAGTTGCATAATGAAAAACTGAAAAGAATGGAATGGAAAATGAGAAATATACTTCTCTCAGAATGTAAACTTTGAGTAAAGAATTCAGAGGAAAGGAAAGGAAACTAGCTGGTCAGAATGGGTGTTATAATACTTTTTCTTTCATATTAAAATTTCTACACAGAGATTTCAAAAGGATAACTAAGAACATGACTGAAATGAAGAAGGCTCATCTTATATGGGCAATTGTCAGGTAGGAAATGTCTGCCTAGATCTTCCTGAGAGAACTGCGTATGCAAACAAGTTGACACATACCTACAGTTTCCTCAATGAAGCACAATTAATATATAGGGAATTACAGTGAAGATATGGTAAATTAGCTTCAGAATGACTTAATAACCTTTTTAATAGGTTTAAAAATACAATTACAGTATTTAGTTATAAGTATGATTTTAGGCCAACTTTGAAGGCAGGCTGAAGGGTAAGCTGGAAGCAAAGTCATGAGGGCTGGTTTCTTAAAAATATTTTGTGAGGCATTTTCATGGGTTGGTTAGAGGGATGTGACAATGAATCTTTAAGGGGCATTGGGCCATAACTTCATAAAAAATTCTTCTGAGGAGATAAGATTGCAGTTTAAGAGATAGCTGAGAGTTAGAACTAAAGTCTAGCCCAGTTTTTCTACAGCTGAATCCAAGATCAACAGAGAAGGCAGGCTTATTTACATTAGATAAACAAAACTGAAAAGAAATTGCATGTCATTAATTTAAATTAATTGTGGGCCATTCAGTGGGACCAATTCTCATTTATATTCATATTAACAGGAGAATAACTTCTTACATATATTATATAAGAGTAGGCATATCAGTTTAGGCTCAGTCATATTTTTATGTCTGCTACTGTATCTCTCCCTGGCTACAAAGGAATCCTGACCTACTCATCCAGCTATTTTTAAAAAACTAATTTGCATTTCACCATGTCCTTCCAACTGCCAGGCAGTTCTGGGTCTGCCTACAATCTCTCTAGGAAGAAGGGGCTCATCATGAGCTATTTCCAGCCATCGGTGGAAGTAAAAGATGACAAAGTTCAGATAAAATGTCTTCAAACATCAGTCACTTATCTCGCCAATCTCTCTGATCCTTTTCCAGCTTGTTATCTGCAAGCGTTCTATCACAGTGTCTGGATTTTCTAAGAAGTGCCTTTTCTCACTTCACTGCAGTCTTGCACAATGGAGACATATCAAGCTAGGAAAATTCCCATAATTGGGTGCAGCATAGTTGGCTTTGGCTGAACTAAGAGAGTACAAACTGTAACTGCTGGTGTTTGAGACACTCTGAAGTAAAGTTATCATGGAAGCTATTGGTCTGTTGAACATGGGAGGAAGAAGGAGTATTAGAAATATATAATATAAAAATAATAAAGGCAGTATAAATAAAGAAATGAGGATAAGGTGGAACTGCTTAACATCTTTTCTGTCTTTTCTCAAAAGAGCGAAAGAGCCTTTCCTAATATGTCTCAGCAAACAAGGAAAACACACTTCATGATTGATAAAGGTATAGTAAGAATCCACTCTGCAATCTTAAATGTTTTTTTTTTTCTCAAGAGACAGATATCACATGATGTTGAAGAAATGGTCAAAATGTCTTCTCAGAACTGTTGTATGGAATTTTTGATGGAAATTGAGTTGGAGAGGAACAAGAATATTGGAGAGGAGACTAGTCTCATTATGAAAAAAGTGAAGTGAAAGGATTCAGATAGATCAGTTTACCTTCCCTTGTACTAAGCAAGGTATAAGAAAATATGTCATTTTGCAAGCACTGTCGCTGTTGTTACCAGGATGTGTTGTTAAGAATACATCCTATTACACGATATCTCTTCTTATGACAGAATGAGTTGCCTGTAAGGCTGAGAATACTCTAGGAGTAGTGACTTTCATCTCAGTCAGAGTCTTGACAAAATGTATCATGCATTTGTAAAGAAGAAGCATATAGACAGATGGTATCACAGTCCAGAGAATTTGCAATGGGTTGAACAATTCATAAATAGTTCTGCTTTGTTCTGGAGTGGGCAGTGTCAACTGGGACCCATCCGATTCTAACTTTGGCCATATGTTAATCGGCAATTTTTAAAATGATCTAGAGAATTTTCATTAAAATTTAATTGTTCATTAAATTTTTAGATGACCTCAGGCTGGGTTGGGTGTCCGATACTATTAAAAAAGTACAATGGAGAAACATCTTTTTATGGGCAACACTCAGAAAATAAGATGTATACCCCCATTATATGGTTGAAGAGCATTGTTTCTCTTCCTTTGACATCATCTAAACTATCTTCTCTTGTTACAGCATTTTCAGTAGAATGCTATCAATAAAAATTACATTATAGCTTTTTGCAGAAGCATCAAGAGTATCTAATATTTATGGCAGATCACAGTAGAGAGCCTCTTGGTAAACAGCTATGGACATTGCAAAAGTAATTTCCATTGGGCTTCAATTTCCAGTTTTAAAGTCTGGGGCAGGGAGAATCTATGTGCATTAAAATGAAAGAAAGTGGATTGCCTATAAATAGGCACAAAAGCAATGATTTATTCAAGATTACATTTGTCAAAGCTTAGCACATACTGGATCAGTGAATCACAAGACATCTTTTTTTTAAAACCCTCCTCTGTCTCTCTTTTTTTTTCTCAGCTCTTCCTTCAGTTGATTTAAAGTAATACAAGTAATCTTTGACTTATGACTTGTCATTTAGCTACCATTTGAAATTTGGATTCCCCAAAACTACTTATGCCTTATTTTCCAAGTTATAAGAATAGCCCCCTATAGACACATAATCACATTTTGGGCACTTGACAACAAATTCATCTTTATGGCCATTTGCAGGGTCTTGTTAATCACATGACCAAAAATTGCAAATATATTTTTCTGGTTTCAGGTAGTTGCTGCTAATTTCTGGCAAAAAAAAAAAATGCTCTGTGGGGAAAATTGGTTCACATTCATTGTGTTCTCTTTATGACCACTGCAAAAATGTTGAAAAATCAGGTGCAGTCACATGATGCTTTGACTTACAACTGCGATGACTTGTCAGTGTAATTCAGGCTTGATTTATATCCTCAGTCATAAATTGATGATTAATTGTATACACATGGAAGTGGTAAAATATAAAACTTGTTGCCTTCACTAGTCATCCCTCATAGGCACAATGACAACAAATGCAGTTGTCCTTTATTACAATTTACAAGGATTGGTGTATTTCCCATCCCTTCCATCAACCATAACCAGCTGGAAAGCCTACACCAATCATTCTTGTTAATGTAGATTGGATTTGAAGCTTGCAGAGGAGGCAAAGTTTGACATAAGCCTGGACTAATGAATTTAACTCTGCTAGAATGCCCTCGGTTTTTTCTCTCTCAAAGGCTTTGTACAGATTCATGCAAAGGGAATCTGGCTTTCAGCTGCTGTCCACTGATAGTCAACTTTGGAGACAGGTTTAGTACAGAAGAATACTAAAACCTTGTTCAACAGCAGTCTAAACACATCTTACGGCAGGAAGGGTTGTACCATGAAACAGTAGAAAACTAGGCATCCCACCCCCTGCCTGCTACCATTGCTGTTCAAAGTGTCCCAGGCCAGGCATAACTTGAGAGCATAATAGGTACAGGGGAGCTGCACTTTTCTGCTACCTAAAACAGAATGACAGACAACAGTGCATAAGGAATGAGGTCCTAAAGTGTCCAATAGATGCCAAGCTTATTATTATAATATCCCTTTAAGAATCGCGTGAGTGAATCAGCTATGAACTCCTTTCTTATGAACCCCTATAGTTCTTTAATTCAGAGTAGAATTGGGTGGGAGCTGTGCATTTCCTGGCTGGATGCTCATCCTGATGCCACCTGGAATATGCAGCAGATTTTTTTTTGTCTTTGCACCAGTGCTGGTATTCAGTAGGTTTTGACCAGTTCTGGAGAACCGGTAGAGGATATTTTGAGTAGTTCAGAGAACTGGCAAATCCCACCTCTGACTGGAGATTTTACAGTATCCTTCCCCTGCCACGCCTATCAAGCTATCCCCACAGAACCAGTAGTAAAAAAATTTGAATCCCACCACTACTTTGCACCCTAGGAAACATCTGCTGCTACCCAGGAATGAACTCCCAACCTTCTGAGTGGGAAGTGAGCATCTTTACCACTAGACCACCACACCATTCAGTGAATCACCTATAAAGTAGCTGCTTAAAAGTGTCAGGATATCCACGGTGAAACCTGTGTCACAGTAATCCTTAGCTGATACCATTTCAGCTAAGGGTGATTTTAAGACTAATTCATTTAAGAGATGGTGATCGGATAAAGACAACATCATGAAGACACAGCAAAAAAAATTGTTGCTTGGGATATGTGGGCCATATTTAAATGCAAATGAGTTTTGAATCACTCTCTCTTTCGCCCACCATTATTAAATGTTTGCATGCACAGATTTAAGATGGATTGAAAAAAAATCCTAAAACTAATTAGGGACCTGCATCTCTATTGCATAGGTTTTATGTTGAGAAATTCCTAAGCTTAACCTCCGCCATATCGAGTCAAAAAAATTACAGATAATAAGAAAAGTCTTATCTAAATTCTTGCATAGCAATGACTACAGAAGCTAAAATTAAGCACATATGTGAGTACCTTTCCTGGGAATGATAATAAAGCTATTATTTATGTAAATATACACTCTATGAGTTCTATTTCTGTTTGTTTGGGTTCTTTCAGAGAAACATGGCCTAGGAAATATTTTTCTTAATGATAATTTCTCTGGCAAATTCCAGAATTGCAGCTTTTGTAGAGAAATACTTAGAGGCTTTCTGAACATTCCTAGCATTTTACAGTTAAGGAGAATTCCGATAAAGATTAGATCATAGTTCTATTGTAGAGAAACTTGGCACAAGATCTTTCTTGCTTCATAAGTATATCTTAAATGAAGGGTGTGTGTGTGTGTGTGTGTGTTTGTGTGAACAATATACAGTATTTTTTTGCTCTGCAAATATCATAAATTTCTATAGAGGTCACCCATCCCTGCATATAATTAATACACCATTAATATTCACTCTTCTACTTACTTCCAAGAAATTGTTCTTGTGATTTACAATATCACGTTCTTTGCAAAAGATTCCATTTCAGAGGAAGGTTTGGAGTTCTACTGGTTCAGCCAAGCTAATCTTGATTCCTCAGGAGAGATATTACTAAAGCTGCCTTTTGAAATGCAAAGATTCTCAGAAAGGGAACCAGATCCCAGTTTTGAAAGTTTTCTTTCTATTGTTTTGATATGAAAAATGAAAGCATATTGTTCAACTGTTAATGGGGATATGTTTTTTAGGTTGCATTAGTTAATGGATGGGTTGATCCATTAACAATGTAAAATTATGCCCTTTCCTTAATTTCTATTTTTGCTAGATACAAGATATTTCACTTTAATTCTTTTTTGAAAGAATGGAATTCACTTCAATTGCTTTTTATGTAACTTATTCATATTTTAAAATTTTCCTAGTCCTTCTCAAAGGCATATAATTTTAGTACTTTCATAATGAAGTGAAACCAAATCCATAAATAATCATCTGTATCTATTGTTTTTGAATATAGCAGTTTATAGCAGTTGCTAATTTATATTAAGCATTTAGTAACAGAATCTCTACAGTTAATTAGTTTGCAATTATTAAATGAACAAATAATTGTTGAAAGCTGTTTAAAAGCTACTGAATTGTCATATAATTTTATTTATTTTATTCATTTAATTGTAATAATTCATAATATACTTGAATAATAGATACCAGTATTTAGAATAAATTGCACAGCATTTGTTTATATTTGATTTTTAAGTAACTCCCTTTTACCATTATTCCTCAGTGACTGCCTTCATAGTTAAGCTTTAAACAATATTCAACAAAATTATATTCACATTTGAGCTACAATTCAAAAGCCGCTGGAATATAATCAGTTTTTGTACATAGTTACACAAGGGTATTGCTCTTTTCCATGGGGCTTTAATATTCTAGAATTTATTTAAACAACACAGATACATAACAGTTAACAAAAATAATCTGATACCATTCAAAATGGAGATACTATGGTCCTCAGAATGTCCTTTATTTCACTTGAAGTGTAAACACTCAAACTATTAAAAATGTAAGTGAACAATCTTTAAAAGTGACTGCTGCCAATCAGCCTTGCTATTAACATGGATATAATATAATAATAATATGGTTTGAAATTCTTTTTGCTAACCTCAGCAGTGTGAACAAATATGAATAAAGAGAACTTTTGCAAGTAAATAAGCGGATGCAGTAGATATAAAGTTGCTATGCAAAACCAAGTTGTATTTGTACAGAGTAGCTAAATAACAAAGGAAGTCACTTTATCCAAGTTTAAGCAAGTAAGCATCTACCGTAACTGTTTAAAAAATCAGGAGAATGAACTGCAGTTTTCTCAAAGACCGCCCTCTGCCCAGCAGCTCATATGCCCAGTTAATAGCAGTGACACATATGAGAATTGACACCAACATATGAGTAAAAGTTGCACTATTATGGGAAGAGAGTCTGGCCACGCATACTCCCCAATTAACATTGATTCTGCAGTTGCAATTGATAGGCATGTGAATGGAAAACAATGGAAATTCAAGTACTTTGCACACAGGCTCTGCAGAGATTACGAGATCAAAGGCAGCAAATTTATTCTCTAATTAAGAATTCACCTATGAATTCACCTGCAGAAAGAAAAGCTGGACTCTATATTGTAGTTACCAAGCTTTTTGGAATGCAAGAGTCAAACCTATGTAAGAGGTTAATGCTTTTATTACTGAATGGACTTTCCTGTCTTTTTTTCCCCTTTTTCCCTTTTTATTTATTTCCTACCCAAACTCTAAAGTATAGCATATATTCAGAATTTTTAAGCATTTTGAAATTGACAATCAAAATTTGTCATCCTGCAGACAATAAATTTCCACTGACGATCTCTGCAAATGAAGAGAAATAAAAAAAACAGATTTAATACATTGTAAATAGGAAGATAAAGCCAAATATGTTAATATTCTGATTTAGATTTATTTACTTTTGATTTTGTTTAATGAATTATGGTTTTCTACCAAAAGAAAAACAACCATCAATAAATATTTATTCTTTCCTTCATTTAGCAAGGGCTCTGACATGATTTTGAAATACTTGGGTCTTGAGCCTAAACAAAGTTGGAAATTTGTTTTAAAATGGCTATACTTTATCTTTTTGTTTTGTAAGGTCTCATAAATTTTCCCAAAATGCAATTTTATCCAGAAGCAATATTGCTTAGAAACAAACTAAAGCAAAACATGTTGCATTGAAAAAGGGGGAGAAATGGATTTTCCATTATTAAAAATGAGCAGATTTTGCAGCTATATTCTTTTAGCTCAGGTGCTATGATTAAGTGGAGCCAGTCTGGTATAATGGTTAAAGCCAGCAGGTTACAACCTGGGAAAGTATGAATTTGGTGACTTTGGACCTGTCATTATCTCTCACTTCTAGGAAAGAAACAGTAACAAACCACTTCAGAAAATCTTTCTAAGACAACTGCATGGACTCATCCAGGCAGTTGCCAGATGATAATCATCACTTGAAGGTATAACCCAAAAGGAAAGATTTACCACAGTATTGATTGTCTATAGATCTGAATTGCTTTTTATTTCAAGAATGTTCAAGCTACTCTGAAAGCAAATGTACAGTTTGCTTGATGTTGCTTTCTTTTGCTTTCAGATGTAAAGTATGGTCAAGAATGGGCCCTGTGATAAATTGATTCCTTCATTATAAAATTAATTCACTAAATAAGCATGGTCATCCTTTTTAAAAGTTTTCAGCAAAATATCAGGAATTCAGTTGTAGTTTCTTTTTATGTTACAGTTTCAAACAGTTACATTAAATTGCTTCAGTTTTTAAGGAATCTTCCTTCAATTCTTCAAAATGTGTAGAAGCTACTTCAGTCAAATAAGTACAGTATTGTAGATCTATATTCTAAAAATATTGAAATTAATATCTTGAATTACAATATCAGTATTTAATATATAATAAAATCTCCTCTTCCTTTTAATGTCCAGTGCTAAGCACTTTCTATACTTAAAGGATTTGTTTTGGAATTGCCATTACTGAAAGGGGGTCTCTTAAGATAATATTGTGAGGTAAAAAAAAAAGTTGATATAAGTCTGGCTGTCAGCTAATTGTAAACTGTTAAAATTAATTGTCATTCTGCCTCTCAGAAAAGTCATCATGCTTTCCATTATGTCCATTGCTCCTAGCATGCCTAGGCAATAATTTCATATTCATCTTTTAAAAAATGTTTCACGGTGCAATCATCCATTTGTGTTAAGGCAAAGATTTAGCTTTCAACAGCATTTCTGAATCTGACCTTTCTACACCAGAGAATGTTGTAGTTGCTCCGCGGATATAATGATCATAGGTGTACAACATCATGTCCATATCTTCTCCATAGTGCTCTGGATGTTCTGATGTCATCCTTATTAGTTAGGAAAAAGGAAACAACAATCATTTCTCTATTTTGTACAGTAATAAGAACCCATTGCAAAACCCATTGATAGTTGAGACTCAGTTCACATTGTTAAGCACATGTTTGATAAATCTCAGAAGAACTGAAAAACAATTAGGTAATCTTCAGCCAATAGGAGTAAAGTGTGCTTTCTTTTTTCAAAAAAGTATTGATTTTATTTTAAAAAGTAGCTCTATATCCATACTTTGCTATGAAACTATGTGATTGGGCTTAGGTTCTGGGGAGGAAAATAAGGAAAAAATTATGCCTCTGCCTACCAGTATCCATCGGTATGCATCTGGCTAGTGTCCTGTCAGTGCTTGAGAGAGTTGAGGGTTGTTTGGAAACTGAAACAGTTTTTGCTATGTGAGCAAGGAGACAGCAAGGAGCCTGTCTGTGACTTAGCTCAACAGTTCTGTACTAAAGCTGGTTGCTTTGGCTTTGAAACTAAGACTGCTTGTGTTTTGCATTTGGAACAGATTTCTTTTCAAGTGAAGAGGGGGAGTTGAACATGTTAATAATAATATATGAAATATTAATGGTCTGATGGTCATTTCAAAAAATCCTTTCTTAGTGAGTACCTAGAAGCCAAGAAGAACATACATGCCAAATTTCAAGTTTGTAGGCTTACAGTTCTGGAGATTTCGTGATGATGCATGAGTGGTATTTTGCTTTTATATATATATAGATTCCAATTACAGAATGTTGACTATCCTTGGTCAGAAGATTAATTCTCTTTAAAAGCATGAAATAATGCTTCCTCAGAGAAAAGCCAGTGTATCCTAGGAATCCATTCTTCTCCTATTGATACCAATTCCTTTGGAACTGGGAATGGAGACAGAAAAAACTGAGTTTTATCAGTTTACTTTTCTATTATGTGTCTTAAAATGTAAAGGATCCAATTTGAGTCAGTCACCAGGACCAGAAGTTTTATCTTCCAAGCTTTCAGACTCATGCTGGAGCCTATCCTTAGGGAACTTCTCTCTCTGTCTCTCTAGAATGTTAAAATGCGGACTTTAAGCTTAAACTGTGATCTTTAAAATGATATTTTAAGGTCACTAGTCATCACTGGCTAAAGGAATGAATTTTGCATTAAAGTAGAATAAGGAGTGAATATACTATCCAAAGCCAATATATGAATACAATGTCCATCTTGATCATGGATAAATTTCACCTGTCAATCCACTATAGGCTTGTCCTTTATACTATATATGAGTCAGGCCTTGAAATGAGCCTGAGGCAGTTGTTTTCAAAGCAATTGGCTTTTATTCCAAATAGGTCAGAAATGTATGCAAGTCCAGAGCAAAGTAGATACCGTTCCAGAAAGGCAGAGGAATTCAGAATGACCTGGAGTACCTAACCCAAACCAGACACAGTTTGAAATTCAAAGTAATAGGCAGAATCATGGCAACATTTTACCCTTCTCTCTTGTTTTTAAAAAGTTAATAGAGATTAAATTCAATGTTGTAATACAATAGTTAGGGAGTAGGTTTCTAACCTACTATTACTCAAACATATGATGGGGAGATATAGTAAAAACTCTTTTCTGCAGTAGGTCAGTTTCATTCTTCTATTTCATGAATAGACAACATGATGCCTACCAGGATATTTATTTTATCTGACTTTAATTTTTTTAATTAAAAATAGTGACATTGTTAATATTCATTTTGTATCATCTTTGCGCATATCTTCATTTTGGAGACTGCTTCATCTACATTCTTAGAAAATAATAACTCTGGGTAGATAGCACTATCAGTTATATTTATATACCACTTCATAGTGCTTCACAGCACTCTCTATATGGTTTATAGAGTCAGCATATTGCCCTCAACAATCTGTGTCCTCATTTTACCAACCTCAGAAGAACAGAAGGCTGAATCAACCTTGAGTCAGGATCAAACTCCTGGCAGTGAGCAGAGTCAGCCTGCAATACTACATTCTAACCATTGTGCCACTAAGGCTCCACTTCTGTAATGTGTTTACTTGTTGAGAAATTTAAAAATAAGGGGTAGAGGAAGTATAGCAAGATATTTAAAAATTAGAAGGATCAGAAGGGTATAACATTACCAGCTTGCCTGTAGATCAGTGGTCAATTTTGGGAAGTTCCCATGGCACATATGTTGTTAAAAAATCCACAAAATTCCATATACACCAACCACTCCAGAAAGTTGCATATCTTTATACTGTTCAAGTTATGGTAACTTGCCCAAAGTGTTAACAAACAGAAATGAAGAATGTGAAGTTTCATTTTGTTAGCACAGTGCAGTGGCGTCTGTCTGTCTACACTTCCCTAACAATTACAGAGAATAAAATTACTCTATATTTCTCCATAATTAAGCATATATGCACCAACTTAGTTGAGTAAGTTTACTTTTTTATAAACCCAGTGTATGTAATTTAATTACTAGTTTTTCTTCTTCTTTTTCCCTGTTTTTCAAAAGACCATTCAATACATTGTCTAAGCATTAGTTATAACAGAGTAGTGTTTCTGGAACAAAATGATTTAAAAAAGCATCAGGCAATGAACTCTTAAATTCTGGAACTATTTCCAATTAAGACTGATTATACTATGTCGGGCATTTTCAGTTTGCCTATGCAATACACATGGAAGTAATAAAATCTAGGCATATTTTTGTTCCTTATTTGATTAAAATTGCACACTGCTCCCGTCACCTTATCCAGGTCGCCAGATACAAATGAAATGGAATGGAATAGAATAGAATAACAGAGTTGAAAGGGACTTTGGAGGTCTTCTAGTCCAACCTCCTGCTCAGGCAGGAAAGCCTATAGCATTTTAGACAAATGATAGTTCAACCTCTTCTTAAAAACTTCCAGTGTTGGAGCATTCACAACTTCTGGAGGCAAGTTGTTCCACTGATTAATTGTTCTGTCCAGAAACTTCTGCTTAGTTCTAGGTTGCTTCTTTTCTTGATTAGTTTCCACGCATTGATTCTTGTTCTACCCTCAGGTGCTTTGGAAAAATAGATTGACTCTCTCTTCTTCGTGGCAGCCCTTGAGATGCTGCTTTGCAGTGGCTTGTCCTTTGTCAAGGCAGAGTCAGGCATGTGATAGAGGGAACACAGCTTGTGAACACATTCGTACTTTCTCACCATTTGGCATAAGCCATTACTTCAAATTACATCCACTGACACAGTTAGTGCAATCCTGAATGAAGATTTCCCACCTTTCTAACAAAGAAGAGATGGGAATTTGAATCTGCAAACTGACACAATAATTTGTTTTTGGAAGGAATCTTGAAGCCAAACTTGAGAGGAACAGAAGCAAAGGTAATACTGTAGTGACAATTAGTTTCTCGTTTCAGCAGACCCACCTGCTTTTTTCAAAATCTGCTCATTGTTTGTTTCTGAGAATTCCATTAAGTGTCAAGCTATATACTAACAGCAAGATTTTCAGAGGCAGCTATGGATGGAATTTGGTTTTGACTACAAATAGTGTAGTTGTAAAAGAAAGGCTAGTAATAATAAAATGTAAAGCTAATATAAATTATGATAAAAGAATAAACACAATGCCCACAAGGCCGGGCATTTCTACCAAGCCAAAGAATATTGTGCATAAAATTTCCTCATATTATGTGCATAAAAATTCCTGTCTTTTTTGTTTTTGTAAATTTTATTTGAGTTTTCACAAACAGAAAAAAAAATACAAATAAAACATCTTTTTTGAAAGTAGCGTAATCCCGGGTTACATTTCTTCGTACAGACACAAATTCAGGTTCATGCTCATTTTTATATTCTATTCCATATCTTATTACTATTTTACATTTTCTGCATAGCTTCTCCCCTCTTTTAATTTTCTCAATTTTATTTTAATTATCTCATCTCAATTCAAATCATTGTATTTATATTTTTTGTCTGTCCTGTTTCAATTATCTATTATCTTTTCTCATTAAACAAAATTTCTCCTGTAGTTACTGATTGGAGTATTAAGCCTTTATATCTTTTCCCTAAAGTTATAACATTCAATATAATACATAACTTCCATTTGGATTCTGCTTGGTACATTCTTAAAATACATACTGTATTCTTAAAAAAAAGAAAAAATTATAAATGTATATAATTAAAACAACATTCCATTCCAATTCAATTCTATCATTAATATTAGTATTCATTAAAGTCTTAACATCTTTAACATTACTTTTCAATTAAATATCATACTTCTATGGGAACAATTATAAGCTTTCCATAGTTAATTCCCCCCCCCCTTCACTTATATTTTATAAAACATTAACTAATTAAAATGTTCCTGTTCCTTCCTAATTCAATTTTCTCAGTTATTTTATTTCACTTATTTTATTCACAAACATTTCACTATATTACACTATTTTATCCCTCATTTTAATCATACATTGTTTCCAATTTTCTAAAGTTATTTCTATTACTAATATAACAATACAATCTTATGTACCTTTACAGAATCCCTTTTTCAGTTAGATTTTCACCCATTATTTCTAAATAGGTCCTGTTTCTCTATGTCTTGCTCCGGTCCTTTGTAACTTCTTTTCCTTTCCTCTTCCCTCTCTTCTTCTCTCTCCCTTTTTTACCCCCTTGTCTCTCTACCTCTATGTCTCTCTTCTGTATTCCCCTTTTCTGTTGCTTTCCAGTATTATACTTATTTTTCGAATTATTTTTCTTTTCTTTGGTTGTTTTTTTAAGTCTTAAATTCTCCCTTCTCTTTCCTCCCTTTCCTTTTTCTTCCCCACATAAAATTACTTGTTCATTAAAGATGGCTTCTTCTTTGTCCCAGTCTTCTTGTTTTGCAGTCGTTTCTTGTTGTTTCTCATAGTTCCAAATCTCCATTTCTAAGAATTGAAAAATGAAGCCAAAAGAACCCTTCCCTTCTTGTGCATCTTCTTTGTACTTTTCAATTCATCCAGAAGTGGTGCCATCGTATAAATTTTTAAACAACCACTCGATTGATTTTAGTCATTCAAATATAATAACCAAGAATCCAAAAATCACCAAATAATCCAAATACACGCAAGCTGTTTCTTTTTTGCTCTTTTATTTTCACTTTCTCTTCCTGGGATTACTATTTAGTTACAAAGTTTCAGTTAAAATGTATCTTTTAGAAGTCTTGTTGAAGTTTTACTGTAAATTCTTTTTAATTCCAGGCAGTCTCCTCCCTCTTCCAGATCCTGCCCTTATTCTTTTTCTCTTCCTTCCTGCTTATGAAAAAGAAAAATTTTAATGTCCAGAAATCTTTATTATCCCTTTGGCATTTTGTTTTATTTTCAGCTTAATTGCCTACTGATGTCAAAGAGGATTTTTCCGATTTCTTATTTAAGTCTCTTAGTTGTCAGTATAGGGAAGGAGAGAGAAGAAAAAAAAAGCCAAACCTTTCCCTTTTCACTTTCCTTTGCTGCTTCCAACTCTTCTTTGGGAGCAATTTTATTTTTTGTAAGTTTAAATTCCAGGGTACCTTAGTTGTTGCTTTTACAATTTAACCCTATCAGCCAAAGCTTTCACTTCTTATCTTCCTCCTGCACATTCTTTTCCGGTCAAGTTCTTCTTTGTGGTGGCCATTTCTGACCACCGCTGCAACCGCCTTTGGGAAAGGGAGTAATGGCCAGCTGAGGAGGAGAGATGCGGCTCTCCTCGACCCTGCTGGCAGTCTCCCTCCTCTTCACCACCTGTACGGGGTGACTTAGCGCTGAAACCAGCCGGCTCGGGGCACTCCAGCGGCAAGCCAAGACAGAAACCGCGCATGATTGCAGATTTCTGTCTGTCGCTGAAGAGACCTCAACTGGAAGTCAAAATTCCTCACATTTTCTTAATAAACAATGGGCTGAATCAGAGTTGAGTGAGAAATCCAGAATGCGTGTATGGACCACTACATCATGGTGATGCTTTTTTTTTTTAACAAATTGATAGTATAAATCAGTACAATGCAGTGATTAGTTTTGCCCTTGGGGGTGTTTTGGGTACATCTTGACTCATTTCATAAATTATTTAGTGAACAATTCAGTTATGTAATGGATCTAATAAAGTCACTTAAATTTTCAAGGATTTAATGTAAACTATATCAATATTGAAAATTTCCAGAAAAGTAGCTGCTAGATAGATGATTGCAAAATGATGACACACGTTACAGGTGACACGCCATGTTGTCTTTGGTGACATGCCACTATGTCCCATTCTTGCTTAGTTTTCTGACATTTTTTGAGGCTGCAGAGGCTGCACAAGAATGTGGCGTGCTCCCAAGAGGCCTCTGGAGCCTCCAAAAATCACATGAGAATGAGATATGCTTTCCCATTCATGTTAGAAGCTGCAAGGTCACACAAGAGAATGTTCCAAAGTTTCCAGATCCCATGCAACCTGGAACTTCCACCAATAGGCATTTTTTTCTGAGGGACAAAGACAAATTGAAAAATATTTCCAATTATATATGTTATTTATTGTTTCTCTTGTGCCTTGGGAAAGAAGAAGGTGGTTTTACACAGCAGGAGAATCAGATTAGCCATTTCCTGCATTTTTTATATGCTAGGTTTGGCATCACTGAGCTAGATAACCCTAAATATACATCTTAGCACAGATCTTCTAAAAGTAGTGATACAGTGTTTAAAATGTGATAAGCACCAAAGAACTCAAACAGCTGTTTCATAGTAAACAGAGATCTTAATGATAGGCTTCAGCAATAATATTAATGAACTATTTTTCATAGTGCACAATTGTTATCTTAAATGAAGATATATCATCTGACCCCTGAAAAATGTTCAGAAGTTTAGTTTGTTTCAAGATTGCTTGATCTTCCAGCTCTAGGCTTATTTTTATTCAAATTCATACATACTACAGCTTCATGAAGATTAACAGATGGTTAGATAAAGGCTTCAAATCAACTACTACCTGAGTCTACCATTGACACTTCATGCATGATTTAAGGGCACTTTTGACTGCTGTCTTAACTGCTCAAGTCCTATGATCATGCCAGATGGACTCTACGTTCCTATAAAAACATTCTATCCAGATTGGGATGCTTTAGTATGGTTACCAGGTGTTCAGTTTGGACTGCCAGCAATCATCGCTCCCAGAAGCAGGCAATTCACCTGCTTCTGCAATTCCTAATTTTCCATGCCAGGAAAGTGATTGCCAATCTCTTTCCTTTCTATGGGCAAATCCTCCTAAATTCTCTTACTTTTCAGAAAAGTATGCTGCTTCCAAATTAAAAGCATAAAATGCACACAAAAACAATCAACTTTTATTGGGTATCTTGCCTGAAGGATACAGTAGAGAATTGATGCATTTGATTATAAATGTGTTAACAGCGGCTAGAATTGTATTTGCTAGAAATTGGAAGAGTAAAAAAATTCCAATAGAGGAAGAGGTGATTAAGAAAATGATGGAATGTAGGAGTCTCAAGTGAGAGGACAGGAGATCGGAGGTGAAGAAGTCTGGTGCAGGCTTCGAACACCTTTTCTGGCGTCAGGAGCGATCCCCCAGGGATACATGAACCCCGGAGAGGTTCGTGTCAACGTGGAGATCCTCGAGCTGCAGAGGGGGGAAGGCAACTCCCCAACAGTGAAGAGGGAAGCTCCCGAGCTCGGCGCTAAAGAGTAAGCTGTCATTTTATGGCGGCTTCCAATCCGGTCTGCCACTTGAGTGAATAAGCAAAGCAGTGACAGCCTGCGAGATCCAGTAACAGGAACAGAGAAACGGTTTATATCTTGGATTCTTTGAAGTCTGAAGGGAGTAGAATGACAGAAGAATGATAGCATAAATTCTTCTCTCCTGGTTGTGATAAGCACCTCTTGGAAGTCGGGCGGAGAGCGGCCAGAAAAGCAATTGGGGAAGCTTTAGGGAAAGAGAGAGATTGCTAAAACCTGGAGATTGGAGATCCGGAACTGGTCTGAGCACAACATGACTATTACATCTATTTAATATTGGGGAGAAGATAAATTGAGCATTATATTGGACTTTGAAAGATTTGTATGTGGATTTAAAAGTTGGAAAGCAAAGAAAGAAGCAGCAGCAAGAGGAAGAAGCCAGAGGCAAACAGAACGCTGGGAAAGACGGTTTTGAGACTGCAGATTAGTCAGCACTTTTCACCATTTGCTGATTGGAAGGATGAAAAGAAACCTCTAGCTGGAAGATGGAACTTTAGCTCACCCAATTTGCTCTCTTTATTACGTGGTACTACTTAAGTTTATTAAGTTGGCACTATTTTCTCTTTAAGATGACTTCCTTGTGGTTGTTTGTTTGTTGATTTTCTGAAGCTGTGGTAATCTCTCTTCTACCCCTTCTCTTATTATCTTGCTCCTTGCCTCCCTATTGTATCTCCTAAACACTTTACATAATTTTACTTACTGGGGGGGGAAGAGGAGGATACACTATTATCAAAGAGTTAAGAGTTTACTGTTGTAAGTATTAATAGTAAAAAGGGATAAACTTTGTTGATATAATCTATTTATAAATTATTTAGACTACTTACGACATTTAAGATTAATTCCTTAAAGTGTTAATTGATGTACTATTGTTGACCAATTTTCTTATTACATTGACTAGAATATTGTTGCAGATCTCTATTTATGATATAGGGAAAAGACTGTGGAGTGAGATATAAAATTGAAATAATGAATAGTCTTTCAAGTACAGAACCCAAATACTGAATGGTGATTTGGGATAATATATTTAATATTGTGCATCAACAAAAACAAATACTTAGAGAGATGACATCCACAACAACTATGGCCTTAAAAACAGGAAAGAAGGCTATCCCGACCCTATCAACTACGTTGACAGCCACCCCACCAACATCTCAAAAAACTATCGAGGAGTCTTTAATAGGGGAAAAGCAGCCCAATGTCCCCAATATTAATATACAAACTTCCATATTAGCCTTGCAGGAAGCTATATCTAAAATGCAAGAAATGATGATTAATAATCACAAGGAAACTAGAGCAGATATAAGTGAATTGAAAGATGAGATGGGGAAAATGAAGGCTGAAATGAAAGCGGATATAGCGAAGGTGGAGGGTAAGATAGGGTCTCTACAGCAGGCCATGGAGAGAAACGAAGTGAAAATAAAAGATATAGAGAGTAGAACAACACGCATGGAGTCTAACTTTGAAAGGATGGATGAGGAATTTAAAAATGTACTTAGAGAAACGGAAGACTCTCTGATCCACCTCGAGATGGACAAAGCAATGGCGTATTTAAGATTCCAGAATGTGGCGGAAGCCAAAAATGAAGAATTGGAACATTTGATGGCAGAAATATTGGCTGAATGGCTAGGAAAGGAAAAGATGATCTAATTAAAGAGTTTGATGAGGTATATAGGGTTAGCACAAGCTACGCCAGGCGTAACAACTGTCCAAGAGAAATTCATATTCGCTTCTCTAGGAGATGTCTGAGGGATTTAATTTTGAAAATGTCTAGGGAGGAAACAATATCATATAAGGGCAGAGAAATTAGGATTTTAAAACAAATTCCAAAGAGAGTGAGGATGATAAGACAAGATTATAAATTTTTAGCTAATGATTTAAATAAAGAAGGAATCCATTTTAAATGGTTAATCCCGGAAGGGATGTTAATTACATGGAAAGAGAGGAAAATCAAAATAGAATCGATAGAACAGGCCCAAGTTTTTCATCAACAGCTCACAGATAAGAATAGTCAACCCACCAAAGAAGAACCTAAAACAAGACCACAGGAGGTCCGATATTATCACAGAACCCAAAAGGAACGACTTTCTCCAATTTCAAGAAGTGATAATCCACAACATGGGAGAGAAGAGCAAATCCCACAACAACAACAACAAGAGAACCGAATCATTACTAGGCAAAAATCTAAGCAGAAGTAGATAAATGGTGGAGGGGAAGAAGTTGCTCTCCATCAATATAAACGGATTAAATTCATTATTAAAAAGAAAAAGGATATTCTCAAAACTTATTCAACATAACGCAGATATAATATGTCTTCAAGAGACACATATTTCAAGAATGATGAAAGATATCTAATTTGTCCAAAATTAGGTAAACTTTTACAGCACCGGCCGACCAACACAAGAAAAAAGGAATTGCAATTTATGTAAAACAAGATGTAAAGGCAGAACTAATCTGGTCGGATCCCGAAGGAAGAACTCTGGTTATACAAGTTTGGATAAACCACATCACATTTTTACTTGTAGCAATCTATGCCCCAAATGATGACCAGGGAAATTTTTAAACACCTTCACCAAAAAATAGTAGGCTTTGAAAAAGAAACATTTGCTTGATTGGCGATTTTAACTCCATTGCAGACTACCAGAAAGACCATAGTAATATGGGGAAAAACAAGAAGGGGAAAAGGAACTCTCTGCAGCATGTAAGGAAATGTTGAGAGAGTTAAATTTAAAAGATCTATGGAGGGAACGGAATCTTGAAGGAAAACAATTTACATATTATTCTAACCCACATAAGATTTGGACCAGAATAGATATGGCTTGGATGGATTTGGACTTGGCTAATGAAATAAAAGAAATCAAAATTCTACCGAATGAATGGGCTGATCATAACCCAATACAGCTAATTTGGAGGGATAGGAGACGAATAAAAAAAAGATGGACACTAAATAACCAAATTGTAAACGAAGAAGAGTATATTAATAAACTGAAAGAGGAACTAAATTATTTTCTAAAAGATAATAATAATGAAAATGTTCTTCAAAACAGAACATTTGGGATACTATGAAAGCAATTATAAGAGGCACAACAATTTCCTATAATGCTATGAGAAACAAGAGAATTTATGCCCAACAAAACGCGTTACAACAACAAATCCAAGACTTAGAAACACAATTACAAAAAACCCCTAAGACTCAAGGACTACAAAATCAGTTAATACTAGCCAAACATAAGCTGAATTTAATTGAACAAGATAAATTAGAAGTTAGCTTGAGAAGGTCCAAACAAAATTATTTTGAACACGCCAATAAACCAGGAAGATGGCTATCTTATAAACTTAAAAAAGAAAAAGAAAAGAGATTGATACACCAATTAATAGATGAGAAAGGCATCCCACAACATGAGATTGAGAAGAAAAAGGATATTATATTAAACTATTTCCAAAGATTATATAAAAAAGAAGAAATCAATGAGGATAAAATAAGAACTTATCTGGAGAATACGAATGATAAAACAATAGGGGAAGGAGACAAAGAATTACTAAATAAGGATATTACATGGTCTGAGTTAAAATCTGCAATGGAAAATCAATGTAATAATAAATCCCCTGGTCCAGATGGGATTCCAGTAGAATTATATAAAGCCACATTAGATTTAGTAGGGCCTCTGATGCTGGAAGTGTTTAATGAAGTACTTTCAGCTGCCAAAATGCCAGACTCATGGAGGGAGGCGTTGATTGCGTTAATTCGAAGGAGGATGTGGATGCCAGATATATCAACAATTATAGACCAATCTCACTTTTAAATGCCGATTATAAATTATTTACCTCAATTATTGCGAATAGAGTAAAACAAGTTTTAAATTTATACATTCATGAAGACCAAAATGGTTTCCTTCCATTCCGCCAAATTAAAAACAATTTAAGAACCGTTATTGACGTCTTAGAATATTATGAAGCTCATCCAGAGAAACAATTTACACTCTTGTTTCTAGATGCGGAGAAAGCATTCGATAACTTACATTGGCACTTCTTAATACAAAAATCTATAACATGAATCTGGGCACTAAATTCGAGAATATTATCACAACAATTTACAATACCCAACAAGCCAATATACTAATTAATGGTGAACAAACAGGCCCACTAAGCATTGAAAAGGGCGTTAGACAGGGTTGCCCTCTCTCACCCCTCTTATTTATATTTGCTTTAGAATCATTGTTAACGCGGATAAGACAAAATCCTGAAATTCAAGGGGTTAGGGTCAAGGCAGAGGAATATAAATTACAGGCGTTTGCAGACGATATGGTTTTCTTCCTAGAGGATCCCATGGAGAAAGGACATAATCTAATAAAAGAACTAGAACAATATGGTTCAGTAGCAGGACTAAAGATCAACAGAAATAAGACGAAATTACTGACTAAAAATCTAACAGAGAACCAGAGGAAAGAATTAGAAAAAACCATGGGGATACAGGCAACAAAAAGGTCAAATATTTAGGCATATGGTTAACACCACATAGTAAATCACTCAAAGAGAATAATTATGATAAACTGTTACAGCAAATTAAGAAAGATCTAGAATCCTGGAATAAGTTGCAGCTTTCTTTACTGGGCAGGATTGCCACAATCAAAATGAACATTTTACCAAAACTCCTTTACTTATTCCAGACAATCCCAATAAAATTACCAAAAATTTTTTTGATGATATAAATAAGGTAACTCTTAAATTTATTTGGCAAGGGAAAAAAGCTAGAATCAGTATTAAGGCCTTACAAGATGCAAAAAGTAGAGGTGGGCTAGCGCTTCCAAACTGGGAATTATATTATTGGGCAGCCAACTTACTATGGTTAAAAGACTGGGTCAATTTACGGAATAAAAGAACTCTAGCCTTGGAAGGGCACGACCTTCAGAGAGGATGGCACGCATTTCTATGGGATGTGGGGAAAACTAAACAGGCGTACTTTCATAGACATCTTATTAGAGATTCACTATTAACTAATTGGAAAAAATATGTAAAAAACATTATTTAAAAATTCGATTTGGCTTTCAACAATGGAGGCAATGGTTCATCCCAACAATTTGGATATAACAAAAATGACTAAATATAAAGATTTATTAGATCCTTTAGGGAAACTAAGAACTCGACAGGACTTACAGGAACAGGGATTTAAAATTGATCAGTGGTTATATATACAAATCCATAGTAGATACAAACAAGATATCAAAGAGTTTGGAATTTATAGCAAATTACAACACTTAGATAAAATCTTATTAGGATCAAATAAAAAGAATATTTCTAAATTTTATAAATATTTATTGGAGGTAGAATTAGAGCAAGAGATAGTGAAAGGGAACATGATAATGTGGAGTAGGAATATTGGAAGAAGCATTACATTAACAGAATGGGAAAAGATCTGGAATAGAATCATTAAGATTACGAAATCTATGGCGTATAAAAGAAAATATGTATAAAATGTTATATAGATGGCACTTACCCCTTCGAGGTTAGCGAAAATGAACCCAAACTCTAGTCCAAAATGTTGGAAATGTAAAAACATAGAGGGAACCTACTTTCATATGTGGTGGACCTGTAAAGAAGCCCAGAAATACTGGCAAAAAATTAGAAAATGGCTGGAGGAGATAACCAAAGATCAAATTGAATACAAACCAGAGTTCTTCCTACTAGGGATCTCTGATAAACATTTTCCTAAAAAGACGAAATACATAATAATTCATATTCTAACTGCGGCCAGATTAGCATTTGCCCAGTGCTGGAAATCATCCCGCTTACCTACAGATCAATTGGTCATTCAGAAAATATGTGACTGCGCAGAAATGGACAATTTAACCATAGCTCTTAAAAATAAAGAGTCTTCAGCATTTGATAATAATTGGAATGCATGGTATAATTGGTTATATCAGAGATAAACTGTTTAATGAGCATAAATAAGCATAAATATCCATAAATAGCGATAAGATGTGTATATTTAAAGTAAGGTAGGAGAATTGGATCTTGTAGACTGTCAAAAGAATATTTGTCTGGTTTTAACGTATTTTCTTTTTCTTCCGTCTCTTTGTTTTTTGTTTTTTGTTTTTCTCTCTTTATACTTCTTCTTCTTCTTTTCGGTCGCAAGACCGAGCGTTTTTTTTTCTCTTTTCTCTTCTTTCTTTCTTCTTTTTCTCTCTCTGTTTCTTATGTAATGTTGTTATGTTATTTTTTTAATTGTAAATTCAATAAAATTTATATGAAAAAAAAAAAGAAAATGATGGAATGTGCAGAAATGAGTAAATTGACATTAGCAATCAGAGAGCAAGAAGATAAAGAATATTATAAAATTTGGAATTTATTTTATCAATGGCTAGATAAGAAAATAGAGCAGTAAACTATGTTATGGAAAGGAATAGTATAATATGTAAGATAATATGATGCAATGATGTTATATAATTGAATATAAGGAAATGAACTGTATGATCCCAGGTTCGTTAAAATAGAGATTTGCTCGATAAGAAATATATAAATTTTTAGTTGGGTCTAATAACGATACAATCATAACACAATATAACATAATATAATATGTATAGTTGACCTATGTAATATGAATGTATGTTTGGAAGGGAAGACCGTTGATATTGTGACATTGCACGAAAGAAATGTACAACCGACACTCTATATTTTGGAAGATGGTTTTATGTTGATGTTTTATGGTTGTGTTTGTTAGTGTTTGTCTTTTAAAAAAAATAAACTTTATTAAAAAAAACAATCAACTTTCTTGCATTTGCCAGGTGTGGCTTCCTAATCTATGATACAGTTATTGTTGTAGAAATGTCACAACAATACAGTGCTTATAATATTTATCAAAATATGCAGAATGCTGCTGGTTTGGAGTATGGTTGAAACATGTTTGTAATCAGCTTTTTCTTTCCTTGAGTTCCTACATTATTGCTTGTTTTTACACAGTGAGAAAGAAAGGTTTTATCCCAGCTCCCAAATGGTCAAAACAAATAAGTACCACAAAAGATGTTTTACTGCATTTACTGCCTTTAAAAAAAAACATGGGACAAAACTTCAGCTTTTAACAGTGTAACTGAATAAATAGTTATATTTGTCTAAGTAATTTGAATGGGCCAACAGTCCAGATAAAATTTGGATCACAGATTCTCTTTAGTGCAGTTGTATTAACAATCAAACTGCAAATTTGTGATGTGAGTGATTTGTTGCAGGTTTCAGAAAGCGGTGACTAATTGGCAGAGTTGTCTATGTATAATTCTTTTATAATACCCTCTTCTCAATTCATTGGAACTTATTTCTGAGAAGACATATCTACCTACAAAGGAGCAACCTCTCCCCCTAATATCAAAAGTAATTTAGTACAAAATAAATACTTCCATTTACCTGGGATGACTAGAGTGATCTTGAGACAGATGGTGAAATAAAGGAGTTCAAAAGAGGTTTTTGTAATAATGAGTGATTTCAATTATCTTTACAATAAAATGAATAATATATCTTATTATCCAGAAAGAGAGATAACGTTTCTGGGTTCCACAAATGATACCATGAAACCAATGAAAGAAGAAATGAACTTGATTTATTATATGTTATGAACTTACTTGAACAGTTTGAAACAATGAACTATAAATGTAATGTGTGTGTAATTACCAAGTCAAAAATTATTAATAATTTTATAGCTGGATTTTCTATTTCTTCTATTTTTATCCTGTTACCAATCCTTAGAAAATCTTTTTATTACCTGAACACTTGTTTATCTTGCATAGAAAATCCTACACTTATTTTTCCTTTAAGACAGAAAAGTAAAATATTTGTAAAAGGCTTCTGTTGAAGCTGCCTTTTCCTAGAATAAGCACAGGGTGATTTGATCTGCACCCTAGTCCTTCCAAGCCCATCCATCTGCTTATGCAGATATTCTTAATAGCAAATTTGGATTTAAAGGACAATATTTTAAACCATGTACGAATAGGAATTGGATTTTTATAAGCAAACATGAAGGTCAGATTTATAATTTTGCTTAGGATGGAAAATCCTTTGGGGGAGCCATGACGCAAAGTGAATCAGACTATGATCAACATATTGGCAAAGTCAGAATTTTCAGTTTTTTAAAGTCTTGGATTATAGAGCATGGAGAGCATTTGTCTATAAACTCGCCAAGAGTGAGACACAACTGAACAGTTAAAACAAGAACAACATGTATGCATGTAAACACAGACAATATACCAAGATTAATTTATATTGTAACTTTAATCATATTGATGGCAAAATTGTAAAAAAAAATAATGTCATTGATTTGAGCATATTCTCTGGAATTGTCCATCTCTGCCAATTTTTCCTTCCTTTTGTGTTTTTTGCCATTTTATCTGTTGAAGATGTAACAACTTGGACAATCATGTCCCAGAGCTAGTTTCTGATCTTGAATTGCAATAATAAAGATACTGCCTTAATATGGGTTGACAGTTCAGTTTTGTGAACTCACCAACATGAGTATGGACATCTCCGGCTGTAGCGGCAACAATAAAACTGCCACTCTCGATCAAGCACAGATGGAAAATATTGGCTCTGGAATCCTGCCACTAGCCCATTATTTGAACATGTTTGATACCTGGGGGAGAAAACCCACATTTAAAAACACATAAACATTAGGAAAATAAAAATCATAACTACAAGCCCTTCCTTACCGATTATTAGAAACTAGTAGCAACTCACCAGCATACTGATGAGAATTACAAATGACCAGATTCTCATAAATAATTTTTCTCTTAAAAAAGCACAAGAAAGGAGATAAAATTGCGAATGTTGAAGCTATCCATCCATCTGGTAGGCTTTTTTTCCTATTTAAATTATAGCATTTGTGTATTTTTTAAAAATTTACATCTGAGCTACAAATTATTATATGCATTTCTTTTTGTTTTGAGAAAATGGAAGTGACCACCCTAAAGCCAGTATAAAGAAATTCTGTACAGGGTTTTCTTCCTGCTCCATTCCTCCATTTCATTTTTAACAAGTCTAATGCTAAGCCAAACTTCTAACCATGTGAAATATTTCTTCATATTGCCACTCTTGTTTCCTGAAAAGCTATGGCCTCTTTTGTTCTTTGGGAAATAGACTACAAACCATGTTCTTCTTCCATTTTTTACAAAATTCAATGCATGAAAATCTTGGCTTCATCCTCCACACTGTTTGATTTGGAAGAACAAAAATAGATATGCAGATACATATCTGCATAGGCACTTAAAGCCCCTATTTTCACTCTCCAGTCCCTTGGAATCATTTTGAAAATGGCTTGTGGTTATCCTCGCCACAACTATCTTTTAGATGTAGAGAACTCCACAGGAATCAGTCAGCATTCTCCACCATTAGGCAATAAGTAATACAGAAATCAACATTTACCACCCTGGTTTACTGTTCTTATGTCATATTTTTTTCCCCTTAACAATTAAAAACCAATTAAGCAATTAAGCAATTAAGGAATTAAGGCATCTTTAAAACCACATTGATTTAAGAAAATAATTGTGAAGGTATTATAGTGCTGTGATAGCTAATTTTGGAAGAGGAGCAGAAACCAAGGTAAGATGGAAATTTCCACCAAGAAGAAAATGTCTAATCAGAAAATCCAATATTTCTGATAAAACAAAACATTTTTCTTATTATTTCCCCCTGATTATGTCCAATAATGAGGAAGGGACTGTAGAACACAGACTTTCTATTCCGAAAGCTCCAGATTCAGTCCTTGAGATTGCCAAGAAGTCAGGAAGAATCCTGGCTTGAAATTCTAGACAGCTGTTGCCCTTCAAGGCTGATATGTTGGAATTGATGGATTAAAGATCTGACTCAGAGTGAGGCAGTTTCTGAGGTTTCTATGGTTTTTTTTAAACAAAATTAAAGGCGACACAACAGAAATACTTGTGTTCCACTATCATATCTAATTAAACAGATTTGCAGGGCAAAAATAAACTTCTCTGCTGTGACTGAACCATAGGGAAAAGGATGATATAATGGAGAAAGAACAGGCCTCTGAAATCATCAATCCCTTATTAACCATTGGAAGTCCTGGGTACTTTCTTAGCTTAAAAGGTTTTGTGAGGATAAATTGTTCAAAAATATCCTGTGTTGAGGAGTTAACTTCTTTTTTCCTAACTATAATGATACAAGTGAATATTTATTGCATATATTTAATTGTTTGTATCTTTTCATTTTAAATAAGATCTTCCTTAATCAAAGAAACTATCACTCCTATTTCTTAGCAGCCTTGGCACCAAATCAATGTAAGTTTCAATAAACAAAGCTCAAGGAGATACACAAACATAACTACTATTGTTTATATAATAATTTTATTAAGAATTATAATTACACAATAAAAACCAATACAAAACAAAAAAGCTAAAAGAATATTTTTCTCTTTTCTCTTTTTTTTACTCTTTCTTTTCTGCATTTTCTGCACATAACAATAAATACTATTGTTAACAGATGTGAAAATGTTTTGTATTCAGATACTGCAATGTTTTCATTTAACCTGAACTGCTAGGCGATAGTGAGATTGTTCTGTTATTATTGCATATTGCATTTCAATATTTTGATAATCAAAAAGTAGAAATGTATGACTAAATAGGATTCCACACAAAGAACTTCCTCATATAAGTATGGCAAGAATGTAATGAACTTTGGGATTCAGAGATAGGTGGGAAAAGTAGACTACCAGACTATGAGGTGTGGTGTTCTTTGCCAAAGTGAACAATGGTCTTCCTTGGTCTGATACATACTTTGCATGATAACAAGATTTTCATGTTTTACTATGATAAATGACAGATTGTTATAGAAATCAAAGATAGTTAGCACTTTTCAGTTGGCTGAAAAACCTGAGATCCCACATCAGTTCTTGGGGGTTGGGGGGGGGCGGGTATTCCATATTGTACTGGTAAGGAAGAGTCTAGGGAAGACAATTTCCTTTCCCTTGAAGACCTCTGTACACTGTCAAACTTACTTCAAAGGAAGGATATATTTGCTTCAGTACCACTGAAGCAGGCACAACTTCCCCAAATTTCATTCCTTTGGGAGTAAGGGATCCCAGACTTTTTTTTTTTTGAGCCCCCCAAAAAGGGCTAGGCCGACTTTTCGGGGGTGACTTAATTCCCCCCCCTTGCATCTTCGGGCAGGCGGGCGGCGACGGCTTGGATGTTGACCTCGGCGTTGATGGGGCACTTTGTATTAGGGTCAACGCAGGCAGCACCATATCCGGGTGTGCAACAAAAGTGCTTCCTAACAGCAAGCCCCCCCGCCATTTCCCCTCCATTTCTCATGTTTTAATATAGGCCTTAATTTGGGGGGAGGGGCTTAATTTCATTTCATGCCTATAAAACATGCTGGGACTTCCTATTGGGGGAGGCCGTATTGTAGGAGAAACAGGGTAGTATATAAATTTAAAATGCCATATCAGATAATAGTTAAAATGCTTTACCACAGTGGTGATCTGGGTAACTCTGGGCCAGCCACTCTCTTTCTCAGCCTAATCTACCTCACAGGATTGTTGTGATAGGGAGATAGGAATAGAGATCATTACATACATTGCCTTGAATTATACAAAACAAAGGCATGATATTAATCAAATAAACTATAAATAATTAAATAATTCCATTATGCAAAAACAGCAGTTTTCACTCAAAGCTTCTTTTTACAACAGATAAATTATTCTTGTGATGTTCTCTTAAAATATTTTGCCCATTAATAATAGAATTCAATTCCAAGTCCTTGGGATCCAAATCTTGCAAATATACACATTTTAAAAATGTAATTACTCTTTATTTTCAAAAATTAAAGGAAAAAAACTGACGACATTGGGGAATAAGAGAGGTATTTAATAGTGACACATACATGATTGTACACATACAGACATCTTTGTTCAAAAGATTTTCTTGGCATCTGTACAATTTTTCATGGCTGTCAAATGTGAATGGTTATTTAAAACTTCAGACTGAAGTTTATCAACTATCAATTAAATAACTATTCATTATTCTGTGATTTCAAAACCAGATATAAACTAGATCTGTGATTCAACCCCAGTACTACCAGCTATTTCCTAGGTTTGAAACTCAGTCTGTTAAATGCCCGAAAAACAATATTTGTTGCAGACAGTTAACTGTGATATAATTAAAGTTATAATTGTGTGTGTGTGTGTGTGTGTGTGTGTGTGTATACACACACATAGATTTATTTGTATTCTGCCACAATGTTTTTATTTGGCTATTTTTAAAAAAGTTTTGCAAGTATTACTGGTGCTTCCAGAAATATGTTTGGCTAGAGCCAATAATGGAACAAAACAAGGGAATTACTACATGACAAGCATTTTCTTCTTCTCCCCATAAAAACAGTAACAAAAATAATTCAACTTTCTGTTATTAACATAATTTCTTAGAAAGTTGAAAAACTTTTAGGACAAATTCAATACATTAGAAACTAACGATTAGTTAATTTAAATAGAAATTAATGCAATCAGTGCACTTCATTTACCTCAGAAGACAAAGAAAATGTTACAACTGCTTCATATATAGAAATGAATAGTGGTATCACCTTTACAGTACACAAAGCTGCTGATGCTAACTTAACAAATTATTATGGTGTTAACATGCAGTTTTCCATCCATCATCTGAAATATTGCATCAGCCTAACCACACATGACAAGGAATCTAAGTTTAAACTTGGTTTCCTACCATTGCAGTCCAGCTCTGTTGATTTCTTCCCACCAACATTCAGTAGGCTCTCCAAGTGTATCTGGGGTGGGCATGCAGGCATAATTCCACAATCTGTCAGACCCTTCTTTCTTGCTGAACATGCTCCTCACAGCTACAATCACTTGCCCATGGGGGCACTGGAAGTTGAAACCCTGCCGGTACACATTAACCCAGTCATCATTAGCCCTATAATCATCATAGGAATGGTAAAAGTTCCCATATTGGCCCCATGCCACTGTGAATAGTGGCAGGGACATGCAGAGAAGAATAAGGTCCATGTTCCTTGAGGTTCTGGCTGCAAAACGTCTAAGTGGAGTGGTTGTGCTGAGTTTTTTATAACCATCTCGAACATTTGGATTCCAGATGTGGGATAACTAGCTCCAGATGCTATGTGTCACAGTTTAGATAAGCTTTCTGAGCAAAAGAATTGGCTGCAGATACATTTAATTAGTTTTAAGGTGGAATTTTATAAGCACTCTATCCTTGATATAATCAGGACTGGGATGACCTAGGACTATAAATCATTTATAATCCCAGATGTATGGAATTTAATAACACATGCTTGTACAGTAGCTAAAGTGGGAGAAGAAAGAAGCCATTTCAGTTACTGCAAGAAGTGGATTGATGGAATTCTTGGAATCACAGGGAAATGTCAGGTTGCAATTTTTTGTGATGTGATAAAAGTTGTTTTGACACAATCCTGGATTCTATTTATGTTTATATGAACTATTAAGATGGACAGATAGCCTCTGTCAAATATTAACAATTCAGTGGGAAAGAGTAAACAATAATAAAGAAATAAAGATCCAGCAGAAGGATTATTTGATCTGACTCCCAACTCAAGGGGGATATCAAAGTATTGTCCCCTTCTTTAGTCTACTGTAACAATTCAAATGAAAACTGGGTCATATTTACATGTTATAATGTCATTTTTTGGCTATGTTGCTTAAAGGCTGTAAATGACTAGGTAAAATCTCATAAGAAATATTATTGTGGTTATTTTTTTTTTTTATTTTACCCTGCTGAGGTATTTAAATCTCTAATTGCTACTTTGCTGGATTTTAATTATATTAACCATGTTTTTTTGGTGCTGAACTGACGTATGATAAATAAAGAAATGAAAAGTCCATCTATTATGGAAAATAAAGCATCTATTTCATACATATTTCAGCTCTAAAATGTCACGGAAATATAATATGTACGGCAATTCTATGATCCACATTGTTTGTAGTTTGTGTTTGTAGCTCTCATATGGGTCTGACATAACCTTCAAAAATTACAGTAAGCACTGTTGTTTGCTTGTTCCTAAAGAAGGAATATATATATATATATATATATATATATATATATATATATATATATATATATATATATATATATATATATATGAATTCAAAATGGAGAGAATATATTCACATTTTTCCAAATTCTGTGTCTTTTTTCTGAATGAAGACTTATGAGATTGTTTTTTAAAAGTATGGTTTTGCTGGCTGGGAAATTTTGGAAACTGAAGTTTACATACCTTAAATCTTCAAGGTTGAGAAACACAGGGGACAACAATATATGGGACAACGCCCAGTACCCATGCCTCCACCTTCCAAATGTTCAGCAGAAAGAATGTCCAAAACACTTTATGCATCTTCCATCTGATTTGAACAACTGTTCTTTTCCAAAAACCCATTAAAGGCATTACAGGAACAAAACAAAAACAAATCTACAGCTTGGGAGATTAAATAATTTTGGTTGACTGTAAAGACAATGAATCAAGAGCACATTTTTGATGCTCCAAATGTCGGTGGAAGAAATATTTCCATGTCATATTCCAATTTTATACATAGTCTGTACGAGGGGGAAATGCACTTCATTTATTTATTTATTTTTTATTGGCAGTTTCATATTATGTTTATCTGCAGATGTGTTCTAAAGCAATTTTTCTATAGAGAATGATTTAATTTATTGGAGAGAGAAATCTAAAGGCTCCAATTCCATATACAGGAGGCTTGTGCAGGAAATTCCTTTCAGTTGGTGGAGATTTTTGTCAAATATTACTGGACTGTTTTTCCTCAAGTATCAACAAGGAAAGCCATCTGTTGAGAATGTGTTAATTTGAAATCCTGCACTGAGCAACGTTTGGTCTGCAGCCATGGCAAATATTGCTTTAATTATAATAAAATTTAAAATTATTAGCTGCCAATGCAGCTGAGAAACAGCACCATAACTAGTCTCCATGGCCACCTTATTGTTCTTAAGAAGAAAATTGAGAATTTATCTAATGGGGCAGCAACTACCAAGGTCTTCTCATAGAAAAGAAAGTCACTTGTCTCACATCCAGGGTTAAAATCATCATGCTTTGATGAATTTTGTCAGAGTGACTAGGTGAACCAACCCAGGAGCAGATACAGTACACAGGTTAGTATTTAAATAGTGGTTTATCTATACCAGGGGTGTCAAATTCAAGGCCTGGGGGTTGGATCCAGCCTGCGGGGTGCTTAGATCTGGCCTACGGGGCCATTCTGGAAACAGCGAAGGACTGGCCTGCGATGCCTCTGCCATAGAAAACCATCATGGCCAAAAAGGGGGGCAGGGGGCACATGTGGCCCACCCAAGCTCTGTTTTCACTGGCAAAGTGCTCGGGCCATCACAGGCACCCTGCCATGAGTGTTGTCAAGCTGGCTAACCCCACCCCAGCCTCCCAAGATCAAACACAATCCTGATGCGGCCCTTAATGAAATCGAGTTTGACTCCCCTGATCTACACAAAAGAACATACATATTGTGATGACCTGGGGTGTGGCACAAAGGCAACACAGTCAGATAATTAGTAGGAGTCCCTTTATTAGCTCCAACTTCGCCCCCAATGTTCTAGTTACCTTTTGGCTGGGAAAAACCGGCCCCAGGAACATCCTTTGGCTGCAGAGAATCAAGTCCAAAATGTGGTCAACAAAAACTGTAACTATAAGTCCAATCAAGGCAAGATGGGGTAATTAGTCCCACAGGGCAAGAGAAGAAATTCCAGACATGAAGGAATGGTAGTAATTCAACACAGTTGGGAGGATGCCAGGAATGCAGATAACCAAAGTCAACACAAGATAAACTCACATTTCTTCCCAGCAGATGCCACACTCAGCATGCCTCTCTTTTAAATTCTTTTCCCAGGTGTGGCTAATGAAGGGAATCAGGACCCTTTCTTCCCCGCCTAAGCTACACAACCCACCTTGCTCCCTTTTCTGTTCCTCCCTGCATGCCCTAGGAAGAAGGGTTTTCTTCTGAACTTCCTCTCCCTTGTTCTACCTCTTTCCTGCTCTGCCCAGCTGGACTTTGCCCTTTCCCAGTTTCCTCCACAACCAGTGGAGCCACACTACCACTCCCTGTCAGCTGTTTGTCTTCCTCCTCAGATTCAGACTCCAACAGGGGCAGGACACATATGCATACTTTGAGACAGCCCTTGAAGAAACAGCAATCAGTAATTTACAGCATGGAAGCACACACGGAGAGAGAGATATGCCCTCACAAGGTATCTCTTATAACACAGCCTCTTAAAGTGGCAGCAGTCAAATAACTCTGCTGACTCATTACTACCATTGCATCATCATTACAGCATTTCAGTATTACAACATCACAGCAGCTGATCAGCTATTAAAGCATCATTACCCTGACAAATTTGTTCCAATATTATAATTATTTTTGTAAGTAATTGTAAGCATCTTTCAGAAATTATCTTCATTCATAGCATCTCTCTATCCATAAGGTCATTTTTTTCTGCAAGGTGATATTTGATACATTTTATCCAAATCTCAGCTTTTATTATAGTAGCATAGGACATGACTGAATGATCATAATAATCTGGCAAAATACTGTAGGGTAATTGTGAAACAATCATTTTTAATAATTTCCCACTGATTCACAGGGAGAAAACAGAATTCAGGATTTGACTGATGTTCTAAGTGAATATTTGAGGTGAGGTCAGTTGTGAGAATGAGATTTTTGTGGGGCTCATTTGCTGAGCATTTCCCAGCCCAAGTTACTGTTTCATATGTTTACAAAGGTTTTGATGCAGACATAGGGAAAAAATCAAGACCAAATGGACTTATTGGATGTTAGTACCTTTATGCCATTGTGTGGTTTACATAGGAAGAGGGACGAGAGAACATTTTCTTAAATTCACCATGATTTGTTTATTGGGGAGATAACATGATCAATTGTGAAAGTTGATGTACTGATTTCTTTTAGCTTTTAATATCGCATTGTAATAATAATGATATTTAGTGTTTATATACTTGAGATCAGTATTTGTAACTGTTGCCAAGGGCCACTTAATTTCCCCAGTCATTCTTTTCTCTGCTTCTCGAGCATTTTTCTCTCTGCCTTTTAGATTATGACATTATACTGCAAAATTCAAGTCCTCCCCTCCATTCCCACTCAAAGTCTACATTAATAAATGGAACTGATCACTTGAATTTCAATTCAACAAAGAAGAAAGCACGACAGGAAAAAGGAGTGTGATGAAGAAAAGTACAAAGTCCTAAATAGTAATGCTTAGATTATCCTTCCTTTTATCTTTTTTTTAAATATCAGAACCCATCGGCTCTCAAATGAAGTGAGTTAACAAAGATAATAGTTCTGCAACTGCAGTAGATGGAAACTTAATTGACAGTACCTTATAATGCAGAAGCACATATTTTCTATCCATTAATGAAAAAATATTGGAAGAAAAATCCCCATATAGTTTTTCAAGGTACCGCTGTAGAACGGGTAATGTGGATGTACCATTCCAAATTATTATTTATTCATATATGTACTTCAAAATCATTTTCAGAGGTAAATATATATGGAAAGTCAATATCACCGTGTATGTGTGTTAAACTTTTAATATTAGCAAAGACTTTTTAAAGAAAGCAATTCAAAAATAAATAGCAAAATTTGAGTTCTGGGAAATTGCATACTTCAAGCCTTTTAAATATTTACAGAAATTTTATGTGAACACACAAATTCTACTGAACACTATACTTGATTAATTAAATTATTACCAAGCTATAGCAGGCTTATTTTACATGCTGTCAGGGGCAGAAAATTAGAAAGTGTCTAGTAACGACTTTTCCAATTAACACATTTTATTAAAAAGCATAAGCTTTTAAGGTGTTACTAGACACCTTACTTTTAATACCAGAGGTTAACACTTCTATAAAGCCTCAAGAATAGGCAGTCCATGGAAGAAAGAAACAATACCTTAACTACGGTTTCCTATAAGATGCCTGCCATATTCAAAAAAAGCAAGTTGATATCATTTAAATATAGAAAAACTGTCCTCAGTGCACTTCAATAATGAAAGAAATGTATGAGCAAGTTACAGAATCTATGCCTTATTTTAAAGGAGTAAGAAACTTTAAATTAATTAACATAGTTCTTAGGACTGGAGATACATATTTTTTAATTGTAATGTGAATTATGGCACATTTTATAATTTCAATGCAAATTTCAGTGCAGTGTTGTTTATTCAATATGTTCAAAAATTATTATCATTCTATTATTTAAAAAGCTTAAAGTATTGAAAATAAAAAGAGAAAAGTAAGAATTCTATCAGCATTAATTGCCATGAAAGATGGCTTGAAACCATGGAAACACCTGCGCTAGTTCAATAGGAGGGGAAAAAATTGGAATATACCTGGCATACTGACTAGCATATCTTGTGTATTTGTATTTGTAGATCTGGCAATAGCTATAAAGTCTGAACATGCATTACAATAACTTATCATGTAACTGCAGCATAATTGTACCAATTGTATTGAAACAATCATGCTGAAAAGAATTTCTCTTCTCCCTCAAAAAATTTTCTTATAAAAACATTAATCATTTTTTTCAGTCAATTATCACAAAGAATACATTATGCACCCTAATTTATCCCTAATGTGGCTTTTGGGAATGTAATGTACATTTTGAAAGACAAAATGCTTTTTAGAATGGTTTTTCAACAATGATGCTATCAGGGCAGAAGCCAGATGCTGATTTATAAGTATTTACATGAGCCTCCTAACCACTCCCAAATTTAGCTAGTATAAGAAAGCATACATGTTCAAAGTATATGCACATCCTAAGTCATAGAGGCAGCTATGAATTCTAGACATGGTTCTGGTCATATACACCAATTTTGTGAATTGGATAGGTCATTAGTTCTTAACACAGAGACCGCTTTACCCATTTTATCTGCTCAATTGGAAGACTAGACTAGTTGCTTCTTGGATCAAATAATTTCTGAAGCCTTTTTCTTGTTCTACCTTAAAGTTTCAAAACATTTGATTCCATAGCATTCATCTGGAGTGCTGCCTGGCTCTACTTTGGCTTACTTGATTCTCGGGGTTTCTGCCAACCTGACATGCTCACTACTTCAGTTACTGCATTAGAGACGTGGAAAATGTGGCTCATGTATGATCGTGGCCATGACTTTAGCATTGCATCAAATGTCCATTCAGGAGGAAAGTTTCCAACATAGATAAAATTTATTGTTATTAATTTATTTGGCCACCCAACTCCAGTGGACCCTGGGTAGCATGCAAAACTGTAAAAAAAACATTCCAAAAATTAAATCAAACAGATAGCTCTTACCAAAATGCTCTAATAAACAATGAAACCAACAAAACAAAACAGAAGCTATTAAACAAGTATTAAATATCAATCCAAGCTTGATTTTCATTTTTTTTCCCGAACCCTAGAAGAGAATGTTGTATCATCCTCGTGGCCACAACAGAGATGGCATGCTTCCTATGTCCCATAAAATGTCAACATTAATGATAGGGGCCTGGAGCTTACCTTATCTGTTGGGGCACATTAGACACGCAGAAAAGTTGCTACCTATGTGTTAGATTTCAAAATCAGTTTACTAATATTCAAGATGGCAAGGAAGTAGCTCCAGACAGTGAGAAACACTTTCTCATGATGCTCTGTAGCTGGTCTTGTTTGTATAATCTATTAATGTGACTGTCAACACAGCATGGCATTTCTTTCCATTTATATATTTAGTTAAAGCCTGCATGTTGGCACAGTTGAATAAATGAAGTCAAGTCTCCTTGTGGAAGAACTAGATATCTAGTGACATCATAGACCTGTCTACAATTTTCTTGGCATGTTTTTGATTTTCCAATCTAGCCTACATTGCTGTGGTTTTCTGAAGAATGAAGATGATAAATGAAGAATTAAATAGTTCCAACTTTGTTTAGTTTGTTGGGATTAACCATAGCTGTGTAGGCCCTGGGCAATCTTTTGAGAACTGTGGGTCAAATCTCACCCAGACACATTTATTACTTCCCCTACCCTCAATATTCCTCCAGGTAACAGGACGAAAGCTCTTTCTAGTATTTGCAGTAGCAGTTTGATGCTCCTGGCTATACCACTTTATCTATAGAACAATAAGGTCCTGGGGACAAAACTGTATATTCAATTGTTAAAAGGATTGAATATATATTCTGTGCCAGCATGTTTTTAGCAAAATAATTTTTACAACTATGTTATTACCTCCTTGGAAAAAACACATTCCCCTTTTCCAAGGATCCTATCATTTCCTGTACTAAATCTACATTGTGAGAGGTAGTTGGTCCCAAGAGGGCAATCTGACCCAACATAAATGCAGCTGAAGCTGTTTCCTAATTCAGTAGGAAGGTTTGTTAAAGAGGGGAAAAAAACTGAGCCATAACCCTTATTCTGCATCTTGAATTTTAGAAGAGTGAATAAGATGCTTAAAGATGACTCAATTTTTCTTGCATAATCCTGTCAGTAGTATTTAAGCAGCAGCATGGACACCTGTACTGAGCCATATGGGAAATTTCTGATGCATATATATATAGCTCCTGAATTACCCATCTGGATACTCTATTCAGGTCATTTGTTGCAAGTTAATATGTGTAATCTGCTGGCAAAAACCATATGGTTGTATAGGAAAAGGTGCTTAACTGGAATAACATTGTATATGATAGTGTACAATTTCTTTTCTTGGTATAGCACATGTTATAAAACTATAGCAAATTATTTGAGAATAATTGCACTATGGAATTCATGTCAGCTGCTGTTGTGGTGCCACCAGTGTGGATGGTTTTAAAAGAGGATTGGACAATTCATAAAGGATTAGGCTATATTTCTTAAACCATCGCTACTGATTTAAATAATGTAACTGCTAGGTATTTGTTAAACTCCATGCTCTGTGACATAGGTATTGTGTAATGAATTATTCTAAAACAGATATGGTCTCAACAAGTAGGGTTCTTGTGATATTCTTAAACTGCTTTAGGCTATGCTAATAATATTAGCAGCAGTAATACTGCCATTGTTACAATATTGTTTTCTTGCTCGTATCTTCGTTCTTGTGGTACAAAACTGAGTAACTAGGCCCATAGAACCTTATCTGCAAGAATGAATTACTGAATATATTTTAGTTCGGTGGTATACCGTCATCATTGTGATAGAAAAAAACTTTTAAGCAAATAGAGTTGGAAATCTTTAAAGAAGTTAATATTCTACAGAAACAACCAAAGCTGTTATGATGATATATTCTGATGTAGAAGCAGAGATCTGGCACAACATTTGCTGTAAGAATATAATGTGTTCTGGTACATTGTGTGAGCTGATGCAAAAGCAGTGATTAATGAACCAGTGAGTTATGAATCAGGAAGTCCTCACTACTTTAAAATTCTCCTTTGTCCCAAGGTGATAGATCCCATGGCTGTGTTTCATTCTCCTCTTTTGCCCTGAAACTAACAAGAGATCATGACACCATAATCTTGGGGTGTTGATTGCTTATAGTGCAATTAATGGGGTTGTTCTGTGCTGCTATTCATGCAACACATAGTACAGGTAGTCCTTGACTTACAATAATTTGTTTAGTGATTGCTCAAAAGTTACAAATGCAAAAAAAGTGGCTTATGACTTTCTTTCACATTTACAACCTTTTCAGTATCCCCATAGTCACATGATCAAAATTCAGATGCTTGACAACTGACTCATATTTGTGGTGGTTGCCATGTTCGGGGTCATGTGATCACCTTTGATGAGCTTTGATGACCTCATATAGTGATCTAGATTTGTGCATCTACCAGAAAAATGTTGTTGAGTACCATTATAACATACAATGGAGCAAAATTGTATTTGTTTATTTAAAACACTGGTATAGAATTAAGCTGAAGGAAGCTGTGTGGAAGTTGTAATCTAACCTGGAGAAGGGGAGGGGGAGGAGAGGAGAGGAAGAAGCAGGGGTGGATGCTACCGGTTCTGCCGGCTCTATAGAACCGGTAGCTCTGAAGAGCAGCAGGCACAGAACTGGTTCTGTGTCTGCTGCTGTTTGGCTCACCCGCCCAACTGACCTTTATTTCCTGCTTTTTCAACCTCAGCTGCTTTGCGTGGCACAGCTGAGGTTGAAAAAGCAGCAAAAAAGCGGTTTTTCAAACGCTGTGCACCTGCGCGCAGCACTTATCAGCTGTCCAGGCAGCACAGCTTAATGTGTATTACATACGCATGCAGCATTTGTGCAGTGCACAAAACATAATTACCGAACCGGTAGTAACACCGGTTGAATCCCACCCCTGGGGAGAAGGCTCCTACAAGCAACATTCATTCAAATTAGACTTTCAGTTTTACACTTTAAGCCAATTTCTTGACTTCACATGTCTAGTTTGACAACTCAATTATCTGTTTTAAAAAGAAATAAAGAAATTGAGGTTTATTTATATTCATTTATATTTTATATTTCATAACTGCCCATGTCCCTTGGAGAAAGTTCCAGTTTCCTCATATCCAGAAGATTTCAGGGGCAGGAAAAAAAAGTTAGAGCCCAGATGGAACAGGATGCCCTAACTGGTAACATGTAAACTGAACTTCCACAGCAGAGCATCTAAAGTTGTTCTTAGGCTGATTCAAATGTGATTGGATTATGAAAAGCAGGTGTGGACATGTGGCCAGCTTTTCTAGAAGAAGCTAGTGGACTATCCATCAGGGTAAGAGGATTATATGCATTTTGTCATTGGAGATAGGGGAACTTATAGTTTTCTAGATGTTTCTGAACTAATGCTTCCAGCATCTTTCACTATTGCCCATAACAACTGTAGCTGTTGGTAGTAATATTTAGAGAGCCACAGATTGCCTACTTTTTCATGAAGGTGTCTTTCTAGCCAATCACTTTCAATCCTCTTTGGCCACAATACGAAGGGTAACAATGATTACTCAATTTGATGAGAGGCAGCAAGGCTAAAGGAATTGGATTGACCAAAGAAATCAAACTTCAAATCCCTATTTGATCATGAAGCTCACTGGGTGATTTTCTGCAATCACTTTATCTTAGCTCTACCTAGTCAGATGGTTGTGGTGCTAAAATTTCAAGGAGAACCATAGCTTCAATGACTTTTGCTGAAATATAAAAGATGCAGTACAATACAATCTAAATAGAATGTAAAAATACAAATACATAAAATTGTATAATGAAGTATTTTGACATTCTAATGCCTTACTTCAGAGGTGCATAATCTTGTATGTTCCAAGTCTTTGATGCAGTTTTGAAGCTTCTTCAAAAGTTCCCATCAAACCGACTTCCGGTTTGTCGGCTTCGGTGACAGCAGGGATTTGCCTTCTCTGCGATCCCTGCTGTGCTAGCTGCCTTGGTGCCTCCGATCCTGACGGATTTGGAGGCTAAGGCTGCCCTGTTGGGGCAGCTGAAGAAAGGGGGGATCCGGACAGGGAGTGTGGGCTATCGCAACCCCCCCAGCCGGCAATAACCCCCTTCTCTCAAGATGGTGAAGCGGCGGTCTTTATGGCCGCCATAAAGAAGCCAGCAACTGGATAAAGAATGCGCAGGAGGAAGAAGGAGTTTTAAAACGAAAGTCTTTTCTTGGTCGAACTGGGACCTTAATGACATATTTAACACCTGGGAAAGTATTGGCTTGGAAGCTATAATGTTCCCGATTGATGTTTTCAGCTGCGAAGAAAAGTGACAAAAAGGGGAAGTTACTCTCCCTCCCTTATGGAATTAACAAATGGACAAGGGAAACCAGCCTTTTGATAGAAGGTAAAACCTAAACTCCTTTGTTATAAGTGGGAAGGGAGAGGCTTGGGAAAACAAATTTTTACTCTAAGACTTTGCTGGAGGAGATGCCTTGAAGATAAAGAGAATAGAAATTAATTCTAAGGAAGACTTAAAGCACAGATTGGACATTTTTTCTTTCCCTAATTTGACTTCACCCCTAGAAGAGAAATTGTAAAAAGAAGAAGCTTGTACTCTGCCTGGACTGTTTGATGACTGTGGGACTTTGGGACTTTTGGAGAGGATACAGAAAGAGAAGAAGAAACAGTTTAAAATGGCTCTATCTCTTGATGAACTAAAAAAACAATATTTAAAAATAAAGAAAGAAGGCAAAGATGTTATGGGAGAAGCCCTTTGTTTTCGTCAGCAAATTAAACAACAGCTGGAAGAAGCCGAGGAAGAAGAAGCCATTTTTAATGAACTAAACGGTGTGACTAAGAAAGAAAGGAGAAAGAGAGGAGCGAAAAGGAAGGACTTAAGAAATAAAAAAATGTTTATGAAAGAGAAAAAGAAGATGCAAAAACAACAGAATGCTAGAAAGCAAAAGGAAAGAGGAATGCAACAGAAAGGGGAAATCAAGAAGGCAGAGGTTTGGAGAGGAGGGGGTAAAAAGTTTAGGCGGGCTAACAAGGAAAGGGAAAAGGGGGAAAAAGTTACAAAGGTATAAAACAAGATAGAGAAAAGGAAATTTTTTTTAGGGATAATGGGTAATATAAGGGATTTTTTTAAAAAAAGGGGGGGATTCTGCAAAGTACACATGAGTATTGTAATAGTGGTATTTGTATTATAAGTAGATAATCAGAACTTTTAAAGTTCTAATAAAAGACTAAAATATCAAGGTATAACTTTAAAAGGTTTAATAATGAATGATATTAAGTGTTAATAAAATACTAAAGGGAATGTTTAAAATATTAGTTTAAATATAGAGTTTAATGGACTAATGTGTTGACTGTTATGGATTTATTATTGTAGTATTGGTTTCTGAAATAGTAGAATGTACTAAGCAGAATCTGATTGGGATTTAGGTGTTATTTTAAATTTTAATTCAGGGGAATGATAGAAAGGCATCATACTCCGATTAGTGATTCCAGGGGAAACTATTCTTTTTTAAATTGGAAATGAGACAGATGTAAATGGAGAAATGGACAAAAGATATAAAAATATTTTTCTTTAAAGCAAGATTAAATATATAAAACAGAATTAAGATGAGGCAAAAGGGGAGAGGAGTTATATAATAGATATAGAATGGTAAATAAGAAGGGTAATGGTATATAAGAAGAGCATGAATTCAATTGAAGTCCATACAAAAAGAGGTAATCTGGGGCCAAGTTACTTTCTAGAAGAAAGTTTTATGTTTTTATGTTTATGTCTTATGTGTGTGTGTTTAATTAAGAATTAAATAATAAAATCTCGGAGGAAGACTAGATGAGAATAATTATAAACAAGCCAGAGGAAAATATAAATTAGAAAGGAAATATGATTGAATAATGATTAAAGAGAAACAATGTGGAATTTGGTAAAGGGAATTTACGTGTTTATATGGAAATGGGATAAATTATAAGTACGTGATATAAAGCAATATGTTACCTGCCTTGTAAAGATCTACAATGGAAAGAGGTTTTATGTTTTTAATGTTTAATGATGTTTTGTTTTGTTTGTTTGTTTGTTTGTTTGTAAAATCAATAAAACTTGTTTAAAAAAAAAAGTTCCCATCAAACCGAGTTATTTAACAGGATTGAAGAGGGAAATTATTAATACACATTTTTAAATAATGACTCTGGCAAGCTAAACAAAATTCCAAAAAGATATGAATACCCGATCTTTAAGAATATTAATCACTTGAAAGTAATAATTATCTACATATCAGTGCTAACTCTGTGTTCCACTAACAGTCTGTTCAGGCATTTCCCAGAACGTTCCATTTTCTCAAGAACATTTGGATCCATTTTTCAGGAATATTTTGTTACCAAAACAGAGATTGCCCATCTCTGATTAGCTCTGTTAATGTGATTTTAAAAAGATAACGCCACCTACCAAGAATGGGATCATTTTGAGACTATAGTTCTAGGAATTCCTGGTTTTTGACCATTTCTGGTAAAAAAGTAAAGTTAAAAAAGGGTTGTTTTAATACTATATATACCATCTATTTTGTTATGTTCTCAATCTACCAGACATCATTTTTAATTTTTGTGATTCATCAGTATATTCATCACTACAGCAGCTGAGAAATTCAGCTAATCTGGGGGACTTATACTTTCCAACAAACTATGAATTATTTCCATAAACAAAATAATTTTAAAGCACATAATTAAACTTATATGAGTCATATGGGAAACCTGCCACATGATGTTTATTCTCAAAGAATTATTAAAACTTACAGTATCTTGCTCTCTCATAGGATAAGGCAGATAAGATCACACTTTACAACACCAGTAAACAAATAAATAGGAAAAGAAGCTAGATTGGGAATATATAGGGAGGAGAAAGTCAGATCATATGTGAAAAGGAATGTATTTTATTTATCCCATATTTAAATTAAATTTCCAGTTACCATCACTTGATGTCGGATGCAGTTTCCAGGAATGTCAGCTGAAGAATTCAGTGGCATTTGGAGTTTCCAGTAGGTTCAAGTAAAAGTTTTCTCCTGGAACAAACACAGCTCTGAGGTAGAGCTTTCCATATTGGACCATAATGAGGACAAAAGTTTGAACCCCCGTTTTCATATACTCTGATGCCAGAGTATATCTAGCATTCAACACCAAGCAGAAGAATTAATAGAAAATATACCTTCTTCCACATCGTTTGTTCTACTTACACACATATCAGAAGCAGAAGATTATATTGAGGAAAAGCTCCAACCAACTCAGTAAATACTAAGTTCCACTTTGCTTTCTTTTGTTAGGAAATCCTCATGAACATAACTTTTAAGGCCTTTTAAAAGATTTCTAAACTTAGTTTCATTCTTAATGAAAAATCATTGTAGTGTTCAATATCTCCTTTTCATAACAAAACAGTTAATATTATTTTTTACTTTTGACCTTGATAGGATTAATAACATTAATCAAAACAACTGTTGTTTGATTTATCTGGTAAAAGCTGAAAAGTAGATAGAACCAGAATTTGACAGGTAAATATGTATTTAATCCTTTTCTGCTCTTTCTTTCACTCTCTTTTTTTCTGCTTGCTGTGCATGTTTTAAAATTTGAGGACAAAGCATTTCCTTGAACATGCTTTGAATGCACTTTCTTTCTCTACAGTTTAGACACTATTTCACAGTTTCATTTTCAGCCAGAAAACAAGATAACAGGTGCACAGGACTATTTTTGGCACCCTGTCCCAAATGGTCATAACGAACAGTTCAAGGTCATTGTGTTCAAATATTATGTTGATATGGGATTTGTTATGGAAAGAAGTGCAAGTGAGACCAGTTCAGCAGAATCCACAGTTGGGCCAATAAGATGTAGAAGAGACATTGGTAAGCTTTAGTTAAGACTAGTGGCATTCTTAGGGATTAGAAAAATGATTGGCAAGAAGCTAAATGTTCCAAGAAAGCCAATCCCTGACCTATGAAAAAAAAAATCTTAGCTCTTGGTGGCAATTAACAGCTATACCTACTTGGGTTAAAAAGTCAAGAGAATAAATTGACATGACAATTTAGTTCCAAATTAAAATATAGAATATATTCTAGAAATCAGGCATGGTTCATGCTTCTACTAGGCATCCCCTTGTGGAAGAAATTATTTTTTAAATGAAGAACCTATTAAAATTATCCCAAGAAACAATTATGATGTGTCCCCAATTTCTTCAACTAACTTGGTGTAATAACCTGTGGACCCAACATCTTTTACAGCTCTCTATTTAAGTTTAGAATTCATTCCGATGACACTATTAAAATTTAAAGACATACTTGTCAAAAATCAGCAGCATATTTCATATCACTCTAAAACAGGAAACATATATAAATTGTACTACATGGATTAAAATAAATGTAAAAATATTACAGTGCAGAGATTCTACAAATATACAAAACAAAGAGGATCCCAGATCTATCTATGCATCTATATGATTGCAATGTTTTATATGCCTACATGTGGGGCCTTACCATCTTCACTGGCAATCGGATAGCACCCCCAGAGAGAACTGGTGCACAATTAAAAATCTTCCTAGTCATCTGATTGAAATGTAGATGGCAGCTAGAAGGACCATTTCACAAATCTCTATTTGCTTAGATTAGGAGTTTCTACTTGTAGTCAGTCATGCTTTGGTCACCTGCCATATGGATACTGCAGTGTGCTCTATACAGGACTGCCCTAGAAGATCACTTGGAATCTAAAGCTGATCCAGAACATACAGTAGCAATGGATTTAGTTATGGGTATGAAATGTCAGATTGCACTGCATCACACAGCAATGATGAACATGAGTTGAATATGGAAAAGCAAGGACATCAGCCTGGCAACCAAAAGTAGGTTAGTTCACTCTATTGTGTTCCTTGTTATCTATGGTTGTGAAAATTGGACCTTAAAAAAAACAAGACAGGAACAAAATCAACTCATTTGAGCTGTGATGCTGGAAAAGGTTCCTGTCTGTTCCTTGGATAGCAAAGGTGACTAACAAGCAAGTACTGGAGCGCATAACATATCACTAAGACAAAATAAAAAAACTGTGCCTCACGGACTTTGGCCATGTCATGTGGGAGAATTTACTGGAGAAAGCAATTATGTTCGGATGATTTAGTGCTAAAAGAAAATCAGGCTGTCAAAGAACAAGGTGACTGAATATTATCAAAACTGATACCAGGCAGAACATAGAAAAACTCAAAGAAATAGCACAAAATCAGAAAATGTGGAGATGCCTGACACACAGAATTGCCAAGAGTCGAATTCAACTGAATGGATAATATTGTCATTATCATGGTTTGATATGACTATGCTAAATCCTACTATAGATTGATAGCAGTAAGCAAGAACAACTGAAATATTGCCTTCCACCGTTTAAGGAGTCAAGGCTATAGTTAGACAATCAGGCAACAGATCTGAAAAGCTAAAATGAAATCATTATTAAAAGATAAGGCAGAAAGCAGACCCACATATTACAAACATCAAGCAAGAGGCAAGCCAAGGCCACGAACAAGCGAGCACTAAATGACAAAGCATGAAATAGCATCAAGAAGTAAAACAAAAAATTATAATAAAAAAGCAAGACAAGTTGAAGAACACAATCAGATAAAAACAATAAAGACATCTGAGGCTCGATGATTAACCAAAACTTAACTGGGATAAAAATGGTTTTAAACTCCCATTCTTTCTTAGTAGGTAAAGCCATGGTGGGATTCAGCCAGTTCGCATCACTTTGGGAGAACCGGTTGTTAACTTTCTGAGCAGTTTGGTAAACTGGTTGTTGGAAGAAATCATTAGGGCAGAGAACCGGTTGTTAAATTATTTGAATCCCACCACTGAGGTAAAGTCAATTCAGGCCCTGAGGAGACCAAACTATCCATCCATACTGTTCTGGTCTTTACCATAAGGAACAGCCACATCCAAATGGGAATGCTCCTTGGTTAAGTTGCAGAAGTTCTGTTACATTATTTGGAGTAAAGAGTCCATACTGTAAATGCTGATGATGAAGTAAGCTTTGACCAGTTATTATCCATGTATGTCTTTTTCTTGCTATTCTGCCTTTATGAGGGTTGTGAAATATTAAATATAGTTTGGTAGATTGCACGAATTTCTGGGCTCCATCCTCATGGTTTTCAGTATGAAAGTTACTCCCTAATGTTTGTGCTTCTTTTAAAAGGCGTGGTAAAGATTCTGATCTTTGTTGTAATTTAATTCAGACAAAGTGTTACGACAGCTGAGCTTCAGGCTGTATTTTTGAAAAGCAGCAGCAGTAGAACAAGTTGTTATACTTCCGAAATCAAAAGAGTGCTTTTTGGACAAGACCATCAAGTGAGATTTTAAATATCTGGTTATCTTTCTTCTTTGGTTGACACAGTATTTCTCTGTTCTCTCCATTGATCCTGAACCTCACATCCAGAGAGTGATGCAAATAACAAAGAAAACCTCTGTTGCTAAGCTGAAAACATTCAACATTTTTACTGTATTTTCATCCTGGCATGTAAACATTGCCTGCCATGACATAAATTAATTGCAGCTATTGCCTTATTTTTAGTCTGTTCTCTTCACATTTCAAAGGTCAAATAGGAGCAAGCAAGCAATTTTTTTTGTTAATTTGGTTGACTGGAGGCTCAGTGCATACTTATTTGGCTTTTATTGCCATTCATGGAGAAAAACTGTTCTTGGGGAATGCTATAAATATAAGATGGTAAGTAACATATAGTCAGTAATATATAGTCAATGGCATCCCCAGGACAACACCTGAAAACAGAGATTCGGAGTCACATTTCAGCAGAACAAACTGAAGAGTGCTCAAGGGAAATGGAATGGCTTGCCAGACTTTGAAATAAATCAAATAAGGCTTTTTAAGAGATACTGTTATGTCCAAAGTTTATAATTATGTAGAAACAAGAGGGTAGATCAGCTTTATAAATCCTTAGTAAGACCATATCTGGCATACTGCATCCAGTTTTGGTTACCACATTAAAAAAATATATATGTTGAGACGTTGGAAAAGGTGCAACGAAGAGCAACTAAGATGATTAAAGGCCTGGAGACAAAAAAAAAACATATGAAGAACAGTTGCAGGAATTGGGTATGGCCAATCTAGAGAAAAGAAGGAGTAGGGGTAACATGGTAACAGTATTCCGGTGTTCGAGAGGCTGCCACAAAGAAGAGCGTCAACTTATTTTCCAAAGCACCAGAAAGCAAAAGAAGAAACAATGGCTGGAAACTAATCAAGGAGAGAAGCAACCTGGAATTAAGACCCTTCCTAACAGTGAGGACAATTAACCAGTGGAACAGCTTGCCTTCAGAAATCATGGGTGCTCCATCACTGGAAGTTTTAAAGAAAAGATTGGACAGACACTGTCTGAAATTGTATAGGGTCTCCTGCTTGAACAGGGTGTTGGACTAGAAGACCTCTGAGGTCCCTTCCAGCTCTATTCTGATTGATATATTGATATATTGATAAAAAGGCACAGTTTTTCTTGGGCTTTCAGCCACACTTAGCCTTTCCAGGACAGAAGCACTAAATGTGATTTAATAATTACAATTAAATTAAATACAAAGAATATGATTACACAGCATGTATTTCCCCCTTTTTTATTATTAAAAATCAATTTACTGGCACCTTTTGGAGAAGGTTTGGGACCAATACTTTTTGAGAAGTGAAAGTGATCCTCTGCTTCAAGTTGTGGACACCAAATATACATTATGTCTGTACAACAGGACTTCTTTAGTATAATCAATGTAACTGAACTTTATAAAGATGGCGTGTGGGTAATTTAAGTGTACTTTGGAAATTGATATGTCCTGAATCTATGTATTCACTTTATTTTCATTGAAGCTGCAAATCTGTGATCTCCCAAAAGGTTAAAGAGGCTACTGGAGGTTTTGGCCTAATTCAGAATAAGACGTTTGACCTTGGATTCTCCTTTTATCCTTAAAGGAAATTTTGGAGACCTTTAGCACAGAAGCTTTGGAAGCAAAAGGCCAGAAGTAACAAAAGAGGGTGGTTTAGAGGAACTTTCCTAGATATATTGTGGAAGGTAAGAAATTTTAATTAAATCCAAAAATCTTTTGATTGTCCATAATCATTATCTTTGCATCATCAAACATAATTTCTTCTCCATTAGTTTCACTGGCAAGAAAAAATGAAGAAATGTATTATCCCCTCAACCCCAAATCCTGTGCTCTCCAGGCAGGGCGAACATTCTTCTAATATTCCCGATATTGTTAGTAGGGTTATGCTCTTTCTTTTATTAATTGTTAAGTATGTCACGAAGACAGCCTGCAGATCACGCATGAGAAGTTTATCCCTCTAGAAAATGATCCCAGGTTGAACTGAATTTTATTGCAATATTATTGTGATTTTATACATTTGTATATATACTTATGATTTTATTTTGATGTTGTAAGCTGTCCAGAGTCATCTTGCAAAGAAATTTTAATAAATAAATAAACACATTTCAGATATTGTTGGGACATCCGGTTAAATTTCGTATAGGTTTGGCAAAATCAATAAAAATTCTGAGAAATATCTTTATAATTCCCAGTTTTCTTCAATGGAGCCATAAAAGTATGTAGCAAAATTTGGGTGCTGTAAAAATTGCAAGCTATATTACCCATTGTTCCTAGAAGCTCTGGACTACACAAGTTTTTGCAGGACATAGAAATCAATGGATACACTACTACCATAATCCAAACCATTATCACTATATAAGGAAGATTATTTCCTCATCATTTTGGCACAGAATAGTTGCCCAGAGCTGAGGCATATTTTGAACTATTTTGCTGAATATTTCAGGGGCATACTAATCTATGTTCTTTCATATCTTTTTCTGTCAATCTTTTTCTGCATCACTACTAGTAATTGATATTCAGTGACAGATGGTACTTTTCATTATCTTACAAACAAACATGTACACAAAACCACAGTTGTTTCTAAAACAATATTGTAGTTGCATAGATGAAATTACAAAGAGTAAGAAAAGCTAATAATGTGTAATGTATTTAATTTTTTTCTTTTCTAGTTTTCAAAATTAGTCTGTGCTTACACTCAAACTGAGGTTTCATATTTAATTCATCTTTCTTTTTTTTTTAAAAAGGTGCATTGGGTGATTCTGCTGTGTAGTGACCGACTGAGGGGACCGAGGGGTGGGATTCTACTGGTTCAGACTGGTTCTGGCAAACAGGTAGTTCCGGAGATTGTTTGGCCCCACCCACCCACCCCTGCCGTTTTCCTGTGCTTTATTTCTTTGTTTTTGAGCACAGCTGATTCGCATGGCAGAGTGGTTTATTTATTTATTTATTTATTGATTGATTGATTGATTGATTTGATTTGTCAATTGTTTACATCATCTGTTTTACTCACCGGGGCTGCAGCAGAAGGTAAGTATTATAGCTAAAAATTGTCCTTTCCAAATGCTGGGCATGCGCGCAAAGTGCACGTTTGGTGTGTGCATGTGCAAGCGCACACTCACCAAACAGGTTGTGACACTGGTTGAATCGCACCACTGGGCAGATTCAATGTTGTGTGGATATGTACAAGGAAAATAGGGGGGTTAAAGAAGTGGGGCTAGACCCTAAATTCCGGGTATAAACTAAAATCTATAAATGGATGTATGAATAAACAAAATAAATATACTGCCTTTTACAGTAGTCAAATAAATACTAACAAAAAGCTTTATCAAACAAGATTATCTACTTTATCCACTCTAGCATCCTTGCCTAATGGCCACTTAAACTGTGCTGTAATACAGTGGCCCCCATACAATAAATAACAGGGATCGGTTCTGTGGGAAAAGGTTTTTCTTTGGATCAGAGGGGCATGTTGGCTGCATATCGCAGATAGGGTTTCACTTGTTTGCACAGCCTGGTTGCTGATAGGCCGCAGAGTGATGCTGTTTCATGGACTGGGACCTCTACTCTAACATATCCATCCTTATTATTTTCTAGGGCAGTGTTACTCTTTCTCAGCAACCACCTTAAAAAGAGAAAAGCCAAACTTTCTCTATATGCTGGCATACAGCTATTTAGCTCTTCTCAAGGCAGATTTATGGAAAGTGATGCACAAGATAGAGACAGCACTCACTTTAGTCAGTTTCCCAGAATTCCTCAACCAGCATGTGATCTGTCCCATTGTCTAACAGCTCATGCCATTACAAAGTTGGCATCAACATTCCTGTCATTTCCACCTGTTGGTTCTACTCTTGTCCTCTGCAGTAACACAATAAATTTGCTCTCCAGGTTTACTAAGCTTTATTTACTTGATATTTGAATAAACATAAATATATTTTGCTCTCACTATCCTGTGCATTTCTTTACATAAATCAACTGTGAATTTGACGTGAGAATAGCCAGGAAGGCTGTCAGCATAGAGAGAAAGTTTGGCTTTTCTCTTTTTTCCTTTCTCTTAAGGTCAACCTACATTGCCTCCCCTAGTTTGCTTAATCTTGCTATTTCACTGAACAATGGAAAAATCCCTGAACATTTAAACACATATTGTTCTCAGTAAAATATAATGTTCAACTACTTTGGTTGCCTTAGCAACTTCTACTTCTAAAAATACAAAAGACATAATCTACAAAATAAACGATTGTGTAATATAGAGAATCTGTGGGAGAAAATGCTTCCTTAGTTTTAACCTAAAGCCTACACTTCAGTAAAATTACTGACTTGGAACAATATACTTTCATAGGTATAAAAGGCATGAGAAATCACACAAACTAATCCTTTTAGCTTGGAATTAGCATGTCAACCATGTCCTTCTTGAGTCATATTTGTTTTGCAAGCAGTTTAGGGAAATTAAAAAGAGGATATTTTAAAGTAAATACCTAGTGATCATACTTTGCAGAATTGTTTAAAAATGAGTTTGTTGGGAATTGTAGTTTATTAGATGTTCTAGCGACTTTGTGGCTTAATTTTCCTGGAAGTATGCTTATACAGAATGTTCCTCTACTGAGCTACTGTCCTGATCTCTCAAATCCATGATAATAATTTTGCATTATCTCATGACAGTCTCCACTCTACTACTGCTTGGAGTAATTGTAAAGGACGGTGGCAAGATATCTCAGAATCTTGACAATGGAAGGGTGAGAAGACTCCATGACCCTATTAGGGATAATAGGAAAAATAGGATGTATTGTAGCTCAGAGTTGAACTGTGGAGTTCTTGGTGCTCTCTGAATTTAGTTCTTTGCTTTCATTACTCGGTAAGTAGTGATCCCTTGGATATCCTCCTGGTTTATTGGTATCTTTGTTCATCAAATTGAAAGTAGGTAGTGAGACAAATTAAGGTGCCACCAGGAAGAAAACCACATATTCACCAAAACGGACACAATAAATTACTATATCTTAACAGACAGCAAACCCTACAGTCACTCACACTGCTGATGTTACCTAGTTGAGTAATGAAATGGCTTCAAACAAATAACCAAGCTCAGAAAGCACCAAGAATTCCTCTTTGATATAATAGTTCATTGTCTCAGTTTACTGATATCATATGCTACACTTACATTGCCCAGACAGTCAACACAAACATGGAAGATTCCTTTAACCATAAATACATTCAAATATATATAGATACAAGCGATTAAAGTAGAATATATAGTGCCCATGCATCCTATAATCATGTATCAAGAAAATTCATATATATTCTGCAGGGAAGCAATTATTCTAAATCTCCCTCTTGAAGTTAGGCAGCCTATATGTCAGTGAAAAGTCCCTTTCTTTGTCTATCCACAAATGAGATCACAATCACTATTTGGAGTGCAATATTTTGGTTACCTCACAACTGTAATTTAAGTAAGTAAAACCACACAGATAGGGAAACAGAGGGTTACATGAAGTCTAACAGCCTCCAAACAATTATTCTTTCATAGAGCTATATTAAAGAGACAAGAAACTTAAACCTATCAGTACTCAGAAAGAGGCACAAAAGCAAAAATCAAAGAAACAAGGCAGATAAATGATCTTATTATACCAAGACTAGGTAAGCTGTAAGCATCAAAGGATACCATTATATTATGATTCCTGCAATCTTGACAAGCCCAAGGTGTTATGGAATGTCACTAAGTAATTTAAGAGTAGCCGCAATCATTTTGTATGAAGTTTTGTTAAAGCCAGGTACCTTTTTCATAAAATATCTCCAAGTAGCAGCAGAAAAGAAACAGATAAATAGTGACTTCCGGTTTGAGTCTCTTCGGTGACAGACCAAAATACGCGATCGTGCACGGTTTTGATCCGTGCTCGCTGCTGGAGTGCCCCAAGCCGGCTGGTTTCGGGGCTAAGCCACCCCGTAGAGGTGATGAAGAGGGGGGAGACTGCCAGCAGGGTCGAGGAGAGCCGCATCTCTCTTCCCCAGCTGGCCATTACTCCCTTTCCCAAAGGCGGTTGCAGCGGTGGTCAGAAATGGCCACCTCAAAGAAGAAGTCAACCAGAAAAGAATGTGCAGGAGGAAGATAAGAAGAGAAAGTTTTGGTTGACTGGGTTAAACTGAAAAAGCAACAATGTAAGGTACCCTGGAATTTAACCTAAATAACATTGTTTCCAAAGAAGATTTTGAAGCAGCGAAGGAGAGAGAGAAGGGAAAGGATTAGATTTTTTTTCTTCCCTTCCTTATACCGACAGCTAAGAGACTTAACAAGAAATTGAAAAAAAAATCCACTTTGACTTTAATAGGCATTTAGGCTGAAAATAAAAGTCAAAGGGATAATAAAGATTTCTGGATACTTAACAGTTTTTAAAAGCAGGAAAGGAGAAAAAAAGAATAAAAAGGCAGGATCTGGAAAAATGGAGGAGACTGCCTGGAAATAAGGAATGGAACTGTAACTAAAAGGAATTTACAGTGAAACTTTAACAAGATTCCCAAAAGATACATTCTAACTGAAACTTGGCAACAAAATAATAGAACCCCAGGAAGAGAAAGTGGAAAAAAGAAGCAAGAAGAAACAGCCTTGGATTATTTGGATTACTTGGTGATTTTTGGTTTTTGTATCTAAATGACTAAAATCAATCGGGTGGTTGTTTAAAAGTGTTTAAAATGGCATCACTCTTAGAAGAACTGAAAATGGAACTTAAAAAATGGAAAGAAGATGCACAAGAAGGGAGAGGTTCTTTTGGCTTCGTATTTCAATTCTTAGAAATGGAGATCTGGAACTCTGAGAAACAACAAGAAATGCTTGCAGAACAAGAAGATTGGGATAAAGAAGAAGCCATCTTTAATGATCAAATAATTTTAAGGGGGGGGAAGGAATGGGGGAAAAGAGAGAATATTTGAAATCAATAACAGAACATCTTTTCATTCAAGGCAATAAAACCAATCTGCAAAAATATATTCCAAATAATTATTTCACCATGTAAAACTTACATGCAGACTCCAGTTTTCCTGTGTCATGGGGTCAGAAAAGTGGAGATTAAAACACAACATTATTAACATGTGGTAAGTAGAGTAGGGCCCTATGCTGAACTTTCTGGCCCAGGCATTCGTCTTTTAAAAAGGCTTCAACTGGGTACATGAATCAGCCTCCCTTGTTCTCATGCAATTTTATCTAAGGAAGAAAAGAAACAAACAAGGGCTTGTGTCTAACTTAACCACATGCCTTCTTTCTTTCTTCATCAGTATTTTAATATGGAAGAAGCTACTAGTATGAGGTAATGGTAATTCCACAAGATCTACAATCTTCACACAATTTTCCTGAAAAGTCCTACAGTGCTCACTTTAAAGTTGGCAACACTTCATTTGTTTCAATAGCCTCCTACTGGGAAAGCTTGGGAAAGAGAATGAGTTTATTCATAGTTATATTTTAGTTTCAAAGTTATGGGTTTTTTTAAAAAACTTGCCTTTTGGACACCATCCTAGGTAAACGATGGCATACAATCAGGAGGGAAAGTAGGAAAAGAGAAACACACAAAAATTTGTCCCTGACAATTTTCATTTTATTTATTTGTTTTGTTTTGTTATCCACTTGTGTGGCTAGCAAAATTAAAATGCCATAGAAACAAATCAAGAATGGCCAACAACAACAACAAAAACCACCATCCAATTGCACCGAATGTACACAGAATGGCCACAAAAGCAACCACAAGTATTACACTAATGTCCACTTCATAGGCTCCCTTGATCCTCCAATTGACATGCCTGGAACACTACCATGTTATAAAGATTTTTTTGGAATGCTAGGAATAGTTGGGTTTCAGAGAGAGGATGTTCCAAAGGGAAGCTACTACAACAAAAAAGGCCCCTCTCTGGGTCTTTATGTGCTTCTTTATTTATGTATGTATTGACTGTCCCATGAAGCTTAATTTTCACATTTAAAAAGATTTATAAATTAAAATAAATAGGAATGTACAATATAAAGACTCCAATAAAGGAAAAAAATTGTAAGTCAGGGTTGAGAGCAAGCTGAGAAAAATCACCAAAGACCCCTCAATATAAAGACTATTATATACTAGCACCTCAGAATAAGAGGAGATCTGCTACTGCAATACTGCTGCAGAAGATTAATGAAAAACGCACCAATTTATTTTAGAATAGAATAGAATAAAATAACAGAGTTGGGAGGGAGGTCTTCTAGTGCAACCCCCTTCTTAGGCAGGAAACCCTATACCATTTCAGACTCTATACCTTTTTCTTATTGATTTATGTATATTGCTGCCAAAAATATGACTCTGAAGCAGTGTACAACAGTAAATTAAAAAGAAAAACCAATATGTACATAAAATAGTTATTGTTAAAAACTTCAAAAAACTATTAAAAACTAAAGAGGAAAAAGGATTACATTAGCTATAGTAAGAGACATCCCAGGATCTCCCTGATTCCCTAGGATCCTCAATTTTGATGGCACAACCGGGTCGTGAGTGATTTGCAGAATAAGGAAAAGGCTGGAACTAGCCTTACTGGGGAAGAAGATTCCATAATGTGGGCACCACAACAGAGAAAGCTCGCCTTCCGGGGCCCACCAAGTGTAATTTCCTAACAGACAGGATCAGGCTTCTCTGCCAGATCTGGTGGAACAAGCAGATATATTACAGCACCAATGCTCTGTTTTGGGATTCTGCTACCCTTCTCTTTTTTTTTCTTCCGAGCCTGGGAGTGTTATCTAGTTCAGAGTAAGGGAAACATTTTCCACTGTGCAACTTCCCCCATGGACTGGTTAAATCAGGCTATTGAAAATGAATTTAATGTTCTTTTGAAATAATTACTAATCTAGAAGAACACTTGACATCTTGTGATTAGCAGAAAGAAAGGGAAATTTTCTGCTGCTTATAAGCCCTTGAGGTAGACCAGATCAAGAAACAGACAGCACATGAACTACCAAAATTCTACTTTATTGTTGCAGAATATAATAACAAAACCCAACAGTTATTCTCTCTATCTTCTCTTATACAGAAGAGAATCAAGACTTGACAATCTTGAGTTATTTTCTCTCTCCCTTCTGTCTATCTGGGCTATACTGACATTTACTTTAAAAGTCTCCTTTCTTCACTATTTCTGTACTTCTCTATATTGCCCAAACCAGTATGGTTATAGAGGACAATACCCAGGACAGCAGAGGAGTGGAGGGGGGATGCTCTTACTATTTTGAAGTGGCCAATAAAAGATGGACTAATCATACTTCAAGAACATTGACAGTGGTTCTGACCATTTTATTGATGTAGCATATCAGAGTACATCCACAGCGAAACAGTGATTTAACATCAATATAGCTCAGTATATATGATTTAAAGATATTACAAATATAGGCTGAAGATGAGAGGATTATGAGGAGAAGGCAGAAAAACACAGATACAAATGGATAAGCTCTGTAAAGCAGCTTTCCTGCAACATATCAGCCAGCTACGCAGTAATTAATTATATCAGGAAAATGCTATTTGTGTTATAATTTTCTGATCACTGCTTCCCTGCTGTTTCTGGTTGTTCTTTGCCAAATATTCTCCCAAATGCTTCTTTAAATGTCATTTCAGAATTTTTTCTTCTGTTCTATTTGGCAATCTTAATTGTTAATGGCTTCACTTCCGCCTCAGAACAGATTTGCACAAAGTTGCTTAAGCATCTCCAACAATAAGGTTAAAGTTGGCAGTGGCGAGCTAGTGAAAACAAGATCTCTTTTGTAAAGAATTCTTATAGGGAAGGACCTTTAATCTCATTTCCCCCTTCCTAAACTTTAATCTCTGCATTTAGCAACTTCAATACTTGCTTTCTGCTATTGAATGTGGAAGAGCTAATATCTGACTTAAAATTTGAGGCTGCACTTTCTACTCAATGAGATAATCACCTGTAGACAAATAATCTTCTTCAGCCTCCAGCCTGAAGCCTCTAACTGCATGAATGTCAACTCCAGTATTATCTGTAGTAAAAATATAGGATCATTGAAGTTGTATTCTATCTGGAGGATAGCAGGGTGAATGGCAGCAACTGTCCAGCCTTGTTTGGACTTTAAAGCAAAGCCAAACTAGATGTACACATAGCCTTCAGCTTATGATCGGCCAGTTAACAACTGTTTGAAATTATGGCAGACCCTCCAAAATCTACTTATGTCTGGGTCCTGAAGTTACGGCCACTGCAATACCCCCATGGTTGTTTGTCCTTACAATTAACCAAAGAATGCAACAGTGCCCCCTGCCTATCTCCCCCCAAGGCTTCACGGGCCTTTCCCTTCCATACCAGGTTCCAGCAGGCTTTTTCTTTTCCCTCACTGCATCCCACTTGCAGGGACCCAAAGTGTGGGGAGAGAAAGCACAGGGCTCTCAGGAGTGGGAGCATCTTGGGAGGCACGGAGGAGGTTCTAGACCTATACTAGGCTTCCTATGGTCTCTCCACCCCTAAAGCACCCAGTACTCTGCTTAGTAACCCAGGGAGAGGAGGGGATGGGGGTCATTATGTGAGGCTATTTCACATAACAGCCATCATGACATGCATCCATAACCAGAAGGTTATATTACAGTTTAATAGAATAGAATAGAATAGAATAGAATAGAATAGAATAGAATAGAATAGAATAGAATAGAATAGAAATAGAATTCCTTATTGGCCAAATGTGATTGGACAGACAAGGAATTTGTCTTGGTGCAAATGCTCTCAGTATACATAAAAGAAAAGATACATTTGTCAAGAGTAAGAATCATCAGGTACAACACTTAGGGTACAATAAGCAATTATGTCAAGGATTATCTGTATGCTAGGAAAGTGACAAAGAAAAACAGTAGCAATTTTCTTCTATATTATTACGTCCATGAACATGATGTATAATCCATGTAGTGACCAGAAGTCCAGCTCATCTTTTTTTTGAAGAATTTTTATTTTTAAAAACAAACATACACATACAAAACATAAAAACATAAAAGCATCTTCCATTTTATATACATACAGTGTGTCAGTTGGTTACAAATCTTTTGTGCTATTCTTTTGTAGTCATTTACTCACAATTTATACCAATTTTCACATTGTCAAACTAACATATGCTTGTATATTTATCAGTTATTAATCATTCATGACTAACTACTTATTCCATCATTTTATATGAAATGTTCAAGTTTTATCTTAAAATTTGTTATACTTTCAACCAATGCTTATATATGTCTATATTATGTCTTATATCAATCTATTAAATTTCTATCACAAAATTATCTAGACTATTACATTACCATGCCTTTTTGTCCAACCATTGATAAAACAAATCCCATATCATATAAAATTGTTTATCTTCTTGTTCTCTAATTTCAAATGTCAATTTACTCATTTCAGCACAGTCCATAATTTTCTTAATAACTTCCTCCTGCATAGGTATTTTGTCATTTTTCCAATTCTTAGCAAATACAATCTTAGCCGCTGTTAGTTCATTTACAATCAAATATTTCAACTCTTTGTTATGTATTTATGGTATAATTCCCAATAAAAAGATCTCTGGTTTAAAGTCTATATGTTGTTTTATCATTTTTTTCCAACCATGTGTGGATTTTAGTCCAATATTTCTTTGCGTCCGAGCATGTCCACCCCATATGGTAATATGAACCAGGTATCTGAGGACACTTCCAACATTTATACGATTTATTCTTAAACATTCTTGCAAGTCTCGTCAGGGGTAGATGCCACCTGTAAAACATCTTATACAAATTTTCTTTATATGCAGTTGACATTGTCATTTTATAATTTTGAGACCACAATTTTTGCCATTTTTCTAAATCAATCCCATATCCAAAATTTTTTCCCCAAGCAATCATCGTTTCTTTAACTTGTTCTTCCTCCAATTTAAATTCTAATAAGTGTTCATAAAGTTTTTTAATTACCTTTTCATCAGTACCCATCAAAATCTTATCAAAGTCAGTCAACTTATCATAAATACCTTCTGCTTTAACATCTTTGTCAAATCTAGATTGTATTTGCAAATATGAAAACCAATTCATTTTTACACCTTGTTCTTCCAACGCTTGCATAGATTTAAGTTCACCCTTTTCATTCAATATCTCACCATATCTAACTGTTTGTTCCTTTTTATATATTATTGGGTAAGAAAAAGCTTCAATGGTAGATATCCATGGTGGAATTTTTAAATAATATTGTCTTTTTATCTTCTCCCAATTCAAAAACAATGCCTCTCAAATATAATGTCTTCTAAAATACCCCTGTGTTTTAGTTCCTTTGTACCAAAGGAAGGCATTCCATCCCAGCTCATCTTGAAGGAGTCTTTTATATTTGGAGAGTACCAGATTTGGAAAAGCTCTGGTAAGAATGGTTTAAACATCATCTGAAGGAAAATCTGTATACCCTTGAAAAATGCTTAATATATTCTATCATTCAAGTTTGTCATCTAGCATTCTGGTGGAAAACATTATTGATCTTTAAATGCCATGCTTATAGAAGGGTTCAACTGTGCATCTAATTATAATTGGGAGAGTATTTCTGATCTTAAATGGGAAATTGTACAAATCTTTTTTAAGCTCTTTTCTCACCAGGAAAATAATTTAGAACATGGTGATGGCCTGGAGGGGTTTGGAGTAACTTAATTTCCCTTGGAACCAGAGCCCCTTTTTTCTACCTTTTCTTTGTTAGAAGAAACTTGTCTGAAATTTTTCCAAGGCTGGGACTCCCTTCCCTCAGGAGATATCAGTCGCAGAAACTATATTGTGGTATCAAATTAAGTTCTCAATCTCAGACAATATAATCTCACATCTTTTCTGTTTTTAACTGAATGCATCTCCTCCATTGATGGCATCTTTCTATAGAACCTCAGTTAAGCTTGATTGACATGTTTCATTCCAAATTATATCAACCTTGCTTTTATAGGTACAGGAGTCTACAATTTGCAGCCCCAAAAGATTTGCCCTTTCAAAGATTGCTACCCAATTGTAATTTTACTGGCAGGAGAGAAATTATTTAAAGTTATGATTAAAAACATGAGAAATAATAAATGTATTGATAATAGCTGTATTTAAATTCAAATTGAATTCTGTTACAGTAATTCAATTTGGGTTTCTTCCATGGCTCCATCCAATTATGGTATTGTAGTTTCTGCAAATAACTCAAAGGACAAGTTTGGCATAAAAAGCATCCTTTTGCAGAATTCCACTTAGCACCTCCCAAAACATTATTCAATAATCAAAATGTATTCATAGTAATAATTATTGGAAGTCATGCTGGATCTCAGGTATAGGTTACATCATCTGTTTTGATGGCCGAGTGTTCATGGCAAGCTTATGTTGTTGGTGTATCTTATCCTCCTTTTGCAAAGAGTTGTGTGTTCTCCATATTACATAGACTACAAATATAGTAAGTCTTTTTTTGGTAGTTGTTAGGAATGTAAGTCACCTAACATTTGGGTTGGAAAATATATAAACCAGGATAGAAATTTTAATACTGTCTCTTTAAGGAAATGCTAAAATGGTAATTGGGTGTGGTTCCTCAAATGACCATAAGATGGAGCCAGAAACCTGGGCTGTTCTGTTGTTGCTAGTTGCTAGTTGCTAGCTGTTCTCCTGTTGCTGAGAGTGTTGCTGTTCCTACATTTTTCCCTATTGACTGATCATAGTTCTTCTTGGGTTTGATGTAAGTCTGTTAATGAACTGTTTTTGATACTGGACTTTGTTTTTGGATTATCCCTGGACTGAAAACTGACTGCTTTAACCGTGAATGACTTGGACTGTGTTTGGACCTTGCTTAACTGTTTACTGGACGTAAAAACCTACATTTTACTATATAGTGTAGCTGTGTGCTGTTTGTGTGTTATTCTTCACCACTCTCACTACGTCTCCCTCTGTGTGCTCATTCTCCTAACGGGGAATTACCTCAACACTGGTTATAAGACCATGAGGAGCAATTCTAAATGACACTCCCATCTTGTCTGGCAGACTGGGAGAGAATTCTAGCGATAGTCTATCATGCCTGTTCAATAGCCCCCCCTAACTTTGCACCCCCCTCTCAATTTTTCTTGGGACCCATCAGTTAATCAAACCTTTATTAGAGTCAAAGATCAGGATAAGGATGGTGGGGTGCTGTCAGCTAAAAAGCATAGAAAATACATCAGTGTCTAATAATAATAATACAAGCTAAAAAAGAAAGAAAATATATAAAATGAAATCTTCAAGGAAGGGTAGAAGCATTAGATCATTGTAGAAAAGTATAAGATAAGTAAATTAAATCTCTCCCAGTATAGAGCACTCTAGTATGACAAGCTGGATAATCATAAAGGAGAGTTTGTGGCACAGGTGTTAAGAACTGCTGCACTGAACCAGGCAACATTATATATTGTAGCAGAAATAATATCTGAATGCAGTAGGGAGATGTAGAATTATCTTGTACGTATTTGTATTTATGCAATAAGAGTCAGATGAAGCTAATCTCTATAATATGGGCACTGGAGAAGCTCATGCCCTGTTTTTTTCTCTGTGTTCAGAGTCACAAGATAATTGTTTCTCCGGGGAGAGGTTCTTCCTACATTGACCTTCAAAACAGCTGAGGGGCTGGCATGACATCATGCTAGAGTAAGGACCTCCAGTGGTTAGGTTCTTTGACATTAGTTAGGCATGCCATAGGAGAAGCAGAATACCAGTTGGATTCACTGGCAATAAAGGTTGAAGACCTGCCTAAGGGTTCTGGTTCTGCTGCTTAATGACTATTTTGGCTTGATCATATCCACATGGGCTGAAAATCATCACTCATAGTTAATGGAAAAAGAGTTAAGCCATGAAATGCAACCATGAAAGGGACTTCATGAGGCCTGCTTCTAGTCTCATGTGGCCTTTGAGACACATTTGGGGATGTAAAGGACCCATCTTAGAAATTTAGATTGAACAAATTTTAATGGTGCAAAATTGGAAAAATGCCCCAGGTGGACACCATAAAGAAGTTGTGACCCCTAGCTCTAAAAATTGTGTCACGGCAACTGAAAAAAACAAAAGAGAGAAGAGTGGAGTGGGTGCAGGAAATCCATCTGTCAAGCCAGACTATATTAACAATAAACTTCAAATTCACCCTTCTTTCAACTATTTATTTGATGTGATAGACAGCTAATTCATTTTTAGCATTCTCACCTTAGCAAGATTTAGACGATGAGCACATTGTTATGGGACTACAATGGAAGAAACCCTCTCTGAGAAAACAGGGTGTTTATGTGATTCAGAATAATACAAGCAGAGTATTGCAAGAAATCGCAGCACTTCCTTAGCCATGGACTGATCTCAGCTTCTTTCTGGCTTCACCTGCTAAAATGATAGTTATATATACATACCAATGACTAACACTCTGATTCAGCTTTCAGACTCCCTATTATCTTATGTAAACATCTTCCCTCCTTGAACGCTATCTCATACATAACTCACTTTTTTAAAAAAATTGTGGAAATTATTGTTCAGTAAGTTTGTACTCTTTAAAAAAAATTAATTGCATAATTATTCACCAATAAAAGGTGTTCAGGATACACCAGCTGACTAATGTGATATGTGCAGTTACTTTTGCAAAGTTGCAAACTTGCATAAGTGTTATTTTCTCATAAGCAATTTCTGACAAATAAATTAATCCGTTTGAGCTGAATGTGAAAAGGCTACCTTTTCTGCCTTTTTTTGCAGAAAAAAAGCCTTACAGTTTCTATCTTTAAATAGTGAAATAAATATGGATATCAAACATATCAGTATTAAATCCGTTGATTCCTCTTCTCCTACATAGCTATTTTCCTGTCTTCCATCCATGCCATTTTCCTATCATAATTGCAGGTACCAGCACCCAGCTCTTCTAATCATTTTAAATCACTAATTGACTATTATGTGCAGAGCCAAAGGCTGCATTTTATGTACTTTTCTATGAAAAGTTTTTGAGGGGGCATGGTACATAATGGTGACAGGATAATGTGAATTTCAGGCACCTTTTAGGGTTATTTTGGAGGGAAAAGGAGGAGTATTAAAGTAGGCATGATAGTTACTGTATGATGTAGATTTATTTTACCACTTAGATTTTTAAAAGGATAAATAAATAGCATTGCTATAAACCAACTGTTTATTACCAAATGCAGGTGGTATGAACCAATGAAATAGGACATATGGATTCCAGGCTTGCAGAAAAAAATGCCTGGAGGCCACTTGTGAACTATGCATGAGTCATAAAAAGTATTGTGCTACTCACTCAGAATTTGAATCAATTATTAAATTGCAACAAAGAATGTATCTTCAGGTTTTCCAGCATATCACTGGAAAGCAATTCCAGGTATAGAAGAATATGAATTACATGGTTGCATTATAACCGTCAGGCTTTTTTTTACTGATCAAAGAACATTAAAGTTAGCGATATGTTGTTCTATTGCTTGCTTTACTACCAGAACAGCTAATGAGTGAATATGCAAGAATTACAACATACTGTATAGAGGACAGCCCAAAGTAGTTAATCAACAATCAAGATCTAGCAATAATAACTATAACCATACACATTACATAACTCCATTCTAAAATAAAGACCTTATGGTATTTAGAATATTTACAGTCTGCTATGGCGGCTTTCATAGAAGCAAATAACATACAAAAATGCTTGGATTATCCACTAGCACTGGCAACCATGGAGCAAACAACACCTGTATGTCTACTTTGCAAGTAATAGTATTTATTAGTAGTAATTCTCTATTTGAGTCTGCAATTTCTGTATCTCTATTTTCTTGTGCAATGTGTTGTCTCTCGTGTTATCAGGAGCAATTTGAACAGTATAATAAAAAGATCCTTTGATCTTTCCAGTTCCCACTTACATACACTCTTCTTTATTCTACCATGGTAACAGTTTGTCCAATGCTAAAGAATCATATTTCAGTATGAGAAGATTGTTTCATTTGTTTTAGTTGTTTTTCTTGAATACTACTTCTGATATTAGATTTGAGTAGGTGCAACTTTGAATGTAAGGTGCAATCTAAGAATAATTTTGCTGGCATTGGATTTCGGTATCATATATAATGCATTGTTTATGCAAATATAAAATTTGAAGATTTTTAATTAATGTGCTATTTTCCCTAGGAAGTGCTCCAAAGCTTTCTTTCCCAAAACATCTCTGATATTTGTAATTATTATTTAACTGGGCTATCAATGCTGTTAAGCATGTTTTTCATTTTAAGTATTTAGGTATTCAATTTCAGAACACCTGCTTGGACTAGACATCGAACCCAGGTGCTGAATTCAGCCTCCTGTAGTCACCAGCAGATTTTAAGATTTTTTTATACCCAAGGAGGCCCGTTTATTCCTTCTGCTCTGCGTATTTACAAAGCCAAACTTTGGCTCAAACACTTTACGGAATTCCCATATGGATATGGGGCTTCAAGGATTGTATTGAAAGAACCCAGGCTGTCTTTTTTAGAAAACTTCTGGGTCTTCCTCCTTGTGTTGGTTTTGCTCCGATGTACCTGGAACTGGGCGCTCGATCAGTCAAATGTATGGTGTGGATTAACACCTTTAAATGGTAGTTTCAGGTGCTCTTTCTGGCAGTTCCTGGTAGCTACCTTTCCCTAGCATTGGCTGACTCTCATATTTCTCGTTGGGAGAGGGAGCTGATGAAGAAATTACACCTGCTAGGTTTTATGGGGGATGCCCTGGGAGATTATGGCCTTAAGGACACCCAATTTAGGGGAGTCCAACGGCTTGTGGACGTTGACTTGCAATATCTATGAGCCAGAGCTAACAAAACTTGCTCCCCTCTGATCTTCAGCCAATTTAATAATTATGGACTGAGGATGGCTTCCTATTTTTACACTCTAACCATTCCCAAGTATAGAAGAGCTTTCTCCCTATCTCGCTTTAATGTCTTGCCCTCAGCACTACTAGATGAGAGATTTAAGAGGTTCCTGATTAACGAGCAGCTATGCCCCTGTAACAGAGCTGAGGTTAAAACTGTGGAGCATGTCCTTTTATATTGCCCTATGTATAATGCAGGCAGATCTAAGTTACTGTCTCTCCTTGAAACAGACCCTTCTAGACCCAATGTTAGTAATTTGTTCTTATATTGTCTAGGAGATGGCTCTTCATACATCACTTCTCAGGTTTCCAAAAAAAATTTAAGAGCTGTAACCATCAGAGGAGAATGCTGTAATTCCCCTTAGTCAAGTTTTTGGTGACCAATTGTTCATGACTAATTTTCCTATGTTCTTCTTTTGTTGTACTTGTGTTTTGGTCTGTGACCACAAAAAAGTATTATTATTATTATTAGTAATTATTATTGAATTAAAAATACCTCAGCCCACTTTGAACATGCATTTCTATGACTAGAAGGGTAATGCCTATCAATGAATTGCCCAGAAGGAATTTCCATGGGTAAGGTTACATGATTTTCTACAGCTTTTCGAGAAGTTGGCAATCTGAGCAACTTGGTGTAATCTCTGTGAACTGTTGAATCTTTCTTAAGAATGAGCTTTCATCTTTACTACTTTGAGAGGTCCAACAGCTAATTCTTTCAACACTTAAATTTTCACTCTTAATGGTATGACAACTCAGTTTCTTCATAATACATTTCCTATCATGTGTAAGTACATTGCGGCACTGATACAACTGGGGTGGGGTGGGGGTTTGCTCTGTGCTTGAACCATTCTGGATTGCTTGACATAATGCAGCCATGACATAGTTGTGGGGGTCTCTTTTAGTTTTTCTTTGAAATATCATCTCAGCCATAATAGGAAGAGTTTCTGTGAGAAAAAATATCAAGAAAATCCACATATAATTCACATTTTTCAGATTTTTTTACTCTCTAAGTGTAAATTAGAGAATCTGTCTGTATTTCTATAGGTGTATATTATTCTGCATGTGTACTGTCCAAAATGATGATGGCTAATATAGTATGGTGGCGAAATTGGGGGGAGGGAATGTTATATAATTAATGATGTCCAGATGCTAACCCAGATGCTCTTATACGGTGAGATGCCTTAGAATTTTACTTCCATTTACCTATGTAGATAAATCTCTGCAGGTTCTGTTCAATTTCAATGTTAGAATAGCAAAATGTTCTCACTTCTAGGTAAAGATACTGTTCAGCCTACAATAATGTTTCAATTAAATTAATGTCAATTAAATGTTCCTGACAATTCTATTCTTTTCACCTATTATATCCCTAGGTGTACCCTGTGGGTTCAATCAACTTTTGAAAAAAAAATCCTTAATTTTCATCTAGTCTACTTCATTTTCTACCATTTACATATATAATATGGAACTTTATAAAACTTGAGGGTGGCACTTTTGTGCATTCAATGTTCTTGATTGTACTTATGCCATGTTTCAAGACAATATCTTCCAATACCATTTTTTCAACTTACTCTTGATGGCCTCCATGATAGTATGTGAGCTGTTGATGGAATTTCTTCTGCCAATTATAACTCCAGATCGGTGGTCCACTGTTTTCACAATTTATCTTCCATCATGTATATCATTTATAAAGATGTTGAAGAGTATTGGGCCTAAAATAGAACCTTGGGATACTCCTCTGCATTCTTCCCTCCATGTAGACATAGTTCCATTGAGGATTATACATTGAGTGTGGTTTGTCAGCCAGTTACAAATCCATCTCATAGTGATGCTGTCTATCCCACATTTTTCTATCTTACCAAGGGAGTAGGTTGTTGTCTACTTTGTCAAATGCCTTAGTAAAGTCCATGCATATTATGTCCACAACATTTCGCTGGTCCACTAATTTAGTCACTTTGTCAAAGAATGAAATAAGATTTGTTTGACATACTCTGTTTTTGACAAACTCGTGTTGTCTTCTACTAACAGCTTTGCTTGCTTGCTACTTGCTACTAGATGTTTGCAGATCTGTTGCAGATCTGTTGGTTATCTTTTCCAGGTTATTTCCAGGTATTGAGGTCAGGCTGATTGGTCTGTAGTTTCCTAGATCCATTCCCCCCCTTTTTTTGAAGATGTGAACCATGTTTTTTTCCAGTCCTCTGGTAGTTCCTCAGTGCTCCCGGATCTTTGAAAGATATGATTCAGTAGTTCCAAGATCACGCCTGCCAGCTCCTTTAGAACTTTTGGGATGTAATCTATCTAGTTCTGGTGATTTAAACTTGTTTAAGGTAGACAGGTATTATCTTATAATTTTCTTGCCTATTTTGCCTTGTATTCCTAGCCTGTCTTTTTCAGTTCTGCTTTTAGTAGATTGGACTATTTTTTTTCATTTAGCATGATGACAGATGCAAAGAATAAATACAGCAATTCTGCTTTCTCCCTGTTGCCTGTCACTTCCTTGCTATCTTCTCCCATTTCCTTGACCTTTTTCTGCCTTAGCTATGTGTCTCTCTTTCCCATTTTTTAATACCATCATGGTCTCTTCTTGTATCTCTTATTTTTCTTTTTCACTGATAATTGTGCTGGACTGGGCTTTTATAATCTCATTTTTCAAAGTTTTTCTAGCTTCATGAATACTTTTCCCCTTTAAGATTTTCATCCATGGAATACTTCCCATGCTCTCTATAAGTTTGTTTAAATCATTCTTTTAAAGTCACTAATTTCATTTTGTTCTAATACTTGTCTGCATTATCCTGAATTCAATTATGACATGATCACTCTCCCCCAGAGTTCCTGCAACTTCAACCTCTTCCATCATTTAATTTCTGTTAGTAAGAATTAAGTCCAGCAAAGCTGACCCTCTAGTTCTCTTCTGTACCTTTTGAGATACAAAGTTGTCTGCTATTTTTTTTTTTTTCAGAAACCTGTTCAATCTCTCATTAGGTTCAGAGTTTATCTCCCAGTTGATGTTAGGATAGTTAAATTCCCCATTATTGTTGTAGTATGTTTCTTGCACACCTTAGTTAAATGATTAGCAAAAAGTTCATCTACTTCCACTGTTTGGTTTGGTGATCTGTAGTATACACTAATGACACAATCATCAAACTGAAGCCCATTCAGCCCCTCATGTAAGTATTGTAGACTGTGGTCTCAGAATTCAAAGTTCTCTCATCAGCATTCTTTCTTTCTTTCTTTCTTTCTTTCTTTCTTTCTTTCTTTCTTTCTTTCTTTCATTCATTCTATAGGCAGGTATGTATTACACACTAAGTTTAAATACTGCTGATTCATTTGTGAATCATTATAGCAAGGGGTGGAGGCATCTGATTGAACATCTTTGGCTCAGAATCTAAGAAATATTGGGCCTGCTTAAGAAATTAAATATATGGAATTAAACCATGAATGTATTAAGTGCTAAAGAGACATACCATGCAGTAACAAATGATTACTAGCTTCGTTGTTACGTTCACGCTAAATTAATGTTTCCAAGAATCAAAAGGTAAGAATACCAAGGGTTGTTGGAGGGCCTGGTTGAAATGTGGAATGAATACCTTAGAATTACATCATTGTTTCTCAACCTTGGCAACTTTAAAGACCTGTGGATTTTACCACATAGTTGGTAAATACACTCTTAAATGAATTAATAGGATTATATAATACATTTTTATTATTGTAGAATTTACAAAGCTAATGGCTTTTGTTAAAAAGTATGATTGAATCCATTTAAACGTATTGATGTCTATAGAAGGACTGGCAGGCCAGTAAGTTTCATTATTGTCTGGCTTTAGAGGATTTAACAGATATTTTACAAAATAATAGTTTACCATTATTATGTATAAATGGCTTTTAGAACATCCTAAATTAGAAGTTCAAAAGTTTGGGCAGGCATGGAATAAGTGTTTTATGCATGCATTTTAATGCAATACTAATTTTAGCATCTAAATGTAACTTTTTATAGACTGAAAGTTGTGTTTAATTCAACAACAAAAAATATCAGGTCAATTAAGTAACTGCATTATTCCAGGAATCATTGATGAGTTCATCTGATTTATTGAAATCTTTTTTTTTTTTTGCTTTTATTTCCTACCATAGGCAATAAAGAGTCCTGAGAGTTAATATCACTAATGCTTGTAACAAAATGGGCATAAAACTCATGAAACAAAAGCACAAACTGCGCTAGCCCATCTTTCTCCAAAGCTAGCTAGATATTTTCAGTTTCCAGAGTGCCATTCTGGCAGAAACCTTTGAAAGATCATGGTAGACACTTCCAAGAAACACAAGCCATCAAAGAAAACCACCAAATTCAGTTTCTGGGTTACCTTGCAAAGCATGCAGAGAGCATTGCAACAGTCCAGGCTTATGGTGATGAGGGTGTTAATTATCATTTCCAGGTGTTCCTATTCCATAGGTTCATGTACATTTTATTTTACTTATAAAATAAATAAGGAGCCAGCAGTTCCTCACCCTCTTCCTCATTGGCCTGCAAGCTCTCCCCAACCAAAACATGTTCTGCCAGCAGCTCAGGGTCAGCAATACTGGACGTGCCAGGAATGCTCTCATTCTCCCTCGAGGCCTCTGAGGAAGATGTGGAGGAGCCATCATCCCCAGGAGACATCACACTGATCTACGCTATTACCTGAAAAGAAACCAAATTGAACTGAATATCCATATATGGGATTTGGATTGCATGTGTAAATAACTGTGTACAGATAACTCTCAACTTATGACCACAATCTAACCCAAAATTTCTGTTTCAAGCAAGACAGTTGTTAAGAGAGTTTTGCCCCATTTTACTATCTTTTTTTACCTCAGCTGTTAAGTGAATTACTGCAGTTAAATTAATAATACAGTTGTCAAATGAATGGCTTCCCCACTGACTGAAAAGGTGATCACAGGAACCCGGGACAGTGCAACCATCATAAATATGTGCCAGTTGCCAAGCATCCCAATTTGGGTCATGTGATGCAGCAGTCATAAGTGTGAAAACTGGTCATCAGTCACTTTTTTCAGTGGTATGTAACTTCAAACAGTAACTAAATGAATAATTGTAAGTTGAGGACTACCTGTAGTCAGTAATAGAGGAAGTGGAAGAAAAGTGGCTTATATATATATGGCTTTGTATTGACCAGAAAAAAAGATTGTGTAGAGAGAACCTGCTTAGTCGGTTATTATTCATTGATAATAAATAATAACCTCCTGCTCACCTAGCAGTTTGAAAGCATGCAAACACAAGTAGATAAATAGGTATCACTTCCGTGGGAAGGTAACAACATTCTGTGCACCTTTGGTGTATAGTCATGCTGGCCACATGACCAAGAAAATGGCTTCAGACAACCCTGGCTCCCTCAGACAAGAAATGGAGATGAGCAGTGCCTCCTAGAGCAGTGGTTGCCAATCAGTGGGCCGGGGACCACTGGTGGTCTGCGAGAAAATTTTGGTGGTCTGCAAAGAAATGTCACCCCCAAAGCAATTAATCCAGGCTGCATGGAAACACAAGGCTGAGCCTCCCACGTGGCTCGCGGGAACACAAGGCATGCGGGAACACAAGTCATGCGCTGCTTGCATTGCAAAAAGCACGAGGTAGTGGGGGAGGAGGGAAAGGGTGGAGGGAGGGAACTTGCCCCAATCACCCCATGTACCTTGCCTGGCCACTGAGCTTGCTGCATGCAAGGAAAGTAGCAAAAGTCTTTCTTTCTCTCCCCCAAACTCCAACAGAAATGGGTCTTTGGGACCCTGCAAGGCATCCTGCTCCAAGAGGCTGCACCAGCGTGACAAGTCTCACAAAGACTCATTTCTGGCAGAGTTTAGGGGAGAGAAAGAAAGACTTCTGCTGCTTTCCTTGCATTCCTTCCCCTCTCTCTCTCCCTCTCTTTCTCTCTCTTTCTCTCTGTCTCTCTCCGTCTCTCTCTATCTCTCTGTCTCTCTCCATCTCTCTGTGTGTGTCTTTCTCCATCTCTCTCTCTCTCTGTCTCTATCTCTCCATCTCTCTCTGTCTCTCTGTCTCTCTCTCCGTCTCTATCTCTCTGTCTCTCTCCATCTCTTTCTCTCTGTCTCTATTTCTCCGTCTCTCTCTCTCTCCACCCCCACCCCCCAGAACAGAGCTGGAGACGGTATCCTGCGATTCCAAATAAAGAATGATTGATCGGTAGGAAAACGGGTTGGGGAAATTTCCTGCAGACAGTTTTTTGAAATTTTCCCAGGGTCTCTGGTCGATGGGTGTTTGGTGGTCCCTAAGGTCCAAAAGGTTGGCAACCCCTGCCCTAGAATCAGACACAATTGGATTGGGAAACTTTTATCTTTTTATTCATTAAATAATAAATCTTATAGTTCGAGGAGACTCTGACTGCAAATCTATTTTGCTAGAACATATATGAAGACTGCCCATTTAAGATATGAATGATCAAATATACATCAAAGCATAAGAATAACATTGCAAAGAATGCAATACAAGGCTTCACACAACCTATTTCTGATTCTGAAATGTTGTCATGTACGATTTGTATGTGGAAACAGTATCCAAAATATTGGGAAAGTGGCCATTTAGGGGGAAAAATAGAACGGCACTGCTTGTGTGCCACTGAGAAGTACAATTTCCAAAATATAAAACACTTGTTTAATTACTCTTTCAAGAACCAGTTAGAAATTGCAGCATCAGAAACCACTGTGATATATTTAACATAGAGAAAATGATGAATCCGGAGAGATCAATTCACTTGGCAAGAAGTAAATAGCATAATTATAAGATGTAGACTAATGTTCTTGGTATGAAACAATCATAGCTCTAAATGTTTTGTACACCCTCAAATATTTCCCAAAGGGAAGCTCTGACCAGCTATTATAGCAGATATTAATAATACTCTTATACTCAGAACATATCCAGTGATTCCAGAAGAATATTGCATTGCTATGTAAGAGTGAGAAAAAAACTTCTGCTTGGACACCTATCAACTATGGAAGTTAACACAGTTATTAATGAAATAGTATAGAATGATTGATAACTCTGGAAATAATAAAGTTTTGTAGAAATAGTAATGTATGTTTTATGGAGATAGAAGAAAAGGATTGTTTAAATCCTTTTCAGTCAGGAATCAGGTCTGGTCATGGAGAAAAATGACATTGATAGTTCTGATGGATTATTTTCATTGGGATTTGGATATGGGAAGCATATCCCTCTTGGTCCTATTAGACATCTTAGTAGCATTTGATACCATCAACTATGATAGTTTTGGATCAACTAGAATCAGTGAAAATTGAAAACATGGTTTACAATGATTCTTCTCCTTTCTGAATGGATGGCTCCACTTGGTGGTTATGCAAGGAAAGTGGGGTAATTAATTAATTAAATTTTGAGAGTGCCTGACTTTTTAATGACTCTGGGGCAGCTGACAGAGATAAAATGACATACATAAGAAAACACAACAAACCGGAAAGATAACTTGGTACCAAAAGAACCAAAATCATAAGGAGTTCCTAACTACCCTATCTCTGTTTTGGAGAACTCTTCCTCTGGATAGTATATGAAACCTTCATTCACCTTACATTTCAGAAGCAAGTTAAAACAATACTCTTCTATCATGTCTTTGGCCCAGACCGACTAGATGATCCCATTTGAAATATAGAATGTTATATTTACTGTATTCATTTTTATTTCCTATAGTATATTTTCAATTTTTTCATGTTGCATGTCACCTAGAATCCATGGGATTGGGAGGATTAAGTTTCCTTAGTGTTTGAGATGTCATAATAAATATATAAATAAATTTACTAAAGTGGATAGTAGCCCTGTAAAGTGCTTTCAATTCCATGAACAAAATCGAACTAGCTTTTTTCTGCTTTTTTCAGGTGTTCACCAGGTGTTGATTCACTGGTTGCAACAGGAATTGACCAACCACCAAGCCTGACATCATGGGCTGAGAGAGAGTGATAACCTAAAGTCACCCAGCTGACTTTCATACCTAAGGTGGGACTAGAACTCACAGCCTCCTGATTTCTAGCCTAGTACCATAACCACTAGACTAAAGTGGCTCTCTACAAAACCCAATTAGATGGGAAGTTGACACTTCTAATTATGACAATAAGATAAGGGATGTCCAAATCTGAACTTAGTAGGTTAGGTCACCAACAAGCTATGTGGCACTTATAGTTGTTATCTTGCATGGTACCATGCTGAGACAGATATACCAGAAACCACAATTTCCCCAGCAAAGATTGTCCAAGGCTGTTGCTTCACTCTGCTTACCTTCTTTATACTTAGCCATTATAGCTGACAGTGCTATAAATTAGAGTTCTGCTGATCTTAACTGCAAGAGAAATGATACAGTGTGTCTATAAAAATCTCCCATTGATGCAGCTTGTGTTTCACTGTGTTGAAACTATGATCACAGCAACTGAATATGAGGCTTCCAAAGTAACAGATCAGTTTTGTTATCTTTGAAAAAGGTTATCAGAAGTATTAAAGTTTCATTATGTACATTCCTGATGCTTTTTTTTCTCCAATGTTCAGTTCTTTAGAGTTTTACAGCGTCATTCCTTCTTCCTTTTTCTTTAACTTTTTCTCATTTTTGTTTCTTTTTCTTCTTCCTCTTCTTCCTCCTCTGAGAGAAATGGGTGGTACATAATTGTAGAAAATAATTAAATAAATAGTAATAAGTCCAGAAAAGGTTAATGAGAAGTAAATAATTAGCACTGGGGTATGCAGATTTTTTTAAAAATCCACTTAAGATAGAATTTAATTCTTAGGCAAGGAAAAAAATTCCAGGCTGACTGGTAACTTACAATTTTATTTACTAAGTTATACATTAACTTTATTACTATTAACCACTATTTTATTATTTCAGGTGGATACCTGTACTGGACTCCCTCAATGCAAGCTTAGTTACTGATCAGGAATAATATTTTAACTTATGGGGTTATGCCAAGGAAAAAAAATCTCCTGGTTCTAAATTGGAAATTTCCAGTCTGTGGCAAGGATGAGGCCTAAGTCTAGATTGGTTTTGCAGTTCCATGCCACCTCAATTTAAATATGCCCTTGTCTTTAGTGTCAGAAATCAGTTGGACTTTGCTGTTTTCCATTGTCATCAGTGGAACAGTATTACCAATTACTGAGATGGCTATTGAAGTTGCCCATATAAATTGTTGGGTGTGGCTTGATGTTCAAGGACATACTGTGACCATGCTGTGATTTATAGATATTTACAATTGTCAGATCTCCTAGTTTGGAAACTGATTTAGACAAAATAAACAAACAAGCATAAACAAGTATAAATAATTAATTAATGATGAAGCTGCTATCTGGTGTTATGCCAAAGTATAACACTAAGGTATGTAAGCTATGAATCTGTCAAACAGGGTGAATTCCATTTGACTTGTTCCCTGTAATTTAAATACTATCTCAGTGGCCAGCCTGAAAGATTCACTTTTTGCTTGGCTATTTGTTTTGCTATTTGTAAAAATATCCACTGCCATGCTTCTATACTTCTGCAGAAGATTTGATCTGCCAGTAACATCATACAACAGGCAGCCCTACAGCAAAAATGAAGCATTAATAACTTATTCTTGCAAACATTCCAACTTGCAATCGTACCTTTTTAGAATATTCAGGACAGGAGGGAAAATATTGTCCTTACCTTTGTCACTATTGACCATCCCTCCAAATAGGAGACTATTAATGATACCCTGCATACCCTATGTGGCCATTACTCTATACCATACAGATGTGTGCAGCCAAATTCTTTATAGATGGTAAAAATACCAGAATCAAAAAAAATCTGTCCTTGTTTTCCATGTGAAATGGAGCCATTACAGAAAAAAATATTTTAAAAGCAATCACACTTCAGATGGCTTTCTGGTCTTAGAAGAATAGACTGAGAGAGTTTTAGAATATTGCTGCTCATGTAGCTTTTTACATTTGTACTTTAACCTAACAATAACAAATCTTGAGGCACATATGGACAGATATGGCAATAGCACTTAGACTTGTATATTGCTTCACAGTGCTTTACAATACTCCCTAAGTAGTTTACAGAGTCAGCATATTGCCCCCAACAATCTGGCTCTTCATTTTACCAACCTCGGATGTATGGAAGGCTGAGTCTTATGTTTGTAGTTAAATTGGAAATTGCTGTTGATTGATCATTATATGTCTTATTTAATTTTCTGTAATAATTTTCTGTATTAACTTAATTTTAATATAATGTGATGCATTTCAGATTTGAGGCCGCCCAGATTCATAATTACGCTGACCAGTTATAGATTAAAAGAGAATTAAAAACAAAAACAACACATGCTATAACAAAAAAAGTGGGGGAATATAAGTAGCTGAAAAATGAACCCTGTGACACAAAAGGGTCAAAAGGATACTTTAAAAAATCAAAGGAGCTCAACCCCCATCCTAATCCAAGGCCTAATGGAACAACTGGGTTTTAACATTTTATGAAAAAAATCAATAAGGTGGAAGAAATATGGCTTTCCGGGAGTATATCATTGTAGAGCAAGAAGAATCAAGAAGAAAAGTTACATTGGCTTTCACTTCATTCTGGTAAATAGATCAATCAGAGTTGTACATCATGAATTCCAGAGTTTATATAAGTTGAAGAACTTCTATGTTGATTATGCCACATGAGCCCCACTGTATAACATCTTACCTGTCAAAATGTCAGAATCAGAAATAGGAAAATGATCTATTTAATATTCTCCATACAGTACATAAAAATATTTACTAATTTAGTCAGTCAATGATTTCCTCTCCTTCTCTCTCATGAAGTATTTGGCTCCTAAACCATAAGGGATAGATCAAGCAAAGGTTTAGTTTAGCTTACTTTATTGTCATTGCACCTCATACAATGAAATTAAGTACAATCTTCAGTGTACATTATGACTATGAAAATAAACACAAACACACATCCTTCACATTCTTAACATTGAATTGAAAACCCCTGATATTGCATTAATATTGCACTATACAGTAGAATTTAATAGAGTTACTGCCCTAGGATAGAAGCTGTTTTCCAGCCTATTTGTCCTTGTTTTTATTATCCTGTATTGTCTGCCAGATGGTAATAGTTCAAAAAAAGGGTACCCAGGATGAGATGGATCTTTGAGAATGTTTTGAACTTTCTGAAGGCAGTGGGAGCTATAAAGCTCTTCCAAAGAGGGGAGAGGGCAACCAATGATCTGGGCAATGACATTAACCCTCTAATTTAATAGGAGGCAGAAGTAATATTTGATGTCTTCCCATAAGACATGTTAAGAATTAATGATAGGAAGTTTTCTTTGGCATCGTAGTAGAAATCTTCTCCTATGCCCAAATCAATCAGTATGACATACTGAATTACAGCTGGTTGGTTTAGAATAAGGCCTAAATCAGAAAGCTTTTTGCAATGTTTACAGTATCTGCAAAGTTTACTGTGGGCTTGTAATTGAACCTTGAGAATCTTCAAAGATGATCAGTTCACTGAATCTGACATTTTGCTTAGAAATGTAATCCATCATAATAAAAAGTAGAAGAAGTAAATTGTTTTTGCTTTTGCTTTTTAACTTTAGGATGCTGGATAGTATCTTGTGAAATACACCTTTGCTTTCTTTTCTGTTGAAAAATAATACCAAAAAAGTTTAATTTGTAGTTTACTGAACTGATCACTTACATTAAATGACAACTTGTACTGCATCAAAAAAACCTCAGAAAACCAGCTTTCTGGCCACTCTTTGACTGAAGATGGGCTACGTGGATTAATTAAAAAAATACATTACTGCTTGAGGACTTCCAGAGGAAAAATGCAGAACTAAAGACGGCTCTCTGCTGAGTATGGATCTGACAACCACAATGGAACGAATTGCTAATGAACAGATTGACTCTTCAGAATTCCTCTCCAGATAAGTGCTTCACGCGGTTGCTGCCCATAAGAAAGCCACAAACAGCAATCTGTGGCATTGTCTCTGGGAGACAACATTTTTTTGAAATTAGTTTTATCTTGCGTTACTGCATTATGAGAAAATAAAACAAGGCCTGAAAGAATTTAAAAAAAAAAAACCTCACACAATCCTCAAGTTTAGTTTACTGTCATAATGTCATACTAAATTAAATGGATTACAGCCTGAAGTTCCTTTAGATATATGAGATGTAAAAATTAAAAAACAAACAAACCTTTAAGTGAGGAAGTTGGAAGTCAGGCTGAAATTTTTACACACACAGCATACTTGGAAAAATTGGTAACTTTTGCAATATGAGGCAGAAATTTCTCAGGAGAAATGTTTACTGCAGAATGGGACAACTTGCCTTGCTATCTCACCCTGGCCAACTCACTGCGGGACAACCTGTTGTGGGATAATTCAGTGCAGTATAATTTAATAGAGGGACAAGTAGAATTGCAGCTCACTCCTCACAATCTTCTAACTTTAGAAGGTTCAAGCCTACATGTCTATGGAGATCCTCAGTCATCCAGGTCATGGTTGTCCCAAAGTTGCTATTTCAACAGGCAACTGGGCTTTCTGGTTTTTCTTTGAAGGAGAAGTGACTCATCCAAGACATTTCCTCAGCTCAGAGCTGATAATATCCCATAATTAACTTAAAATACTTCCATAATGGCTTTATCCAAAGCTAAAACACTCCAAATACTGCTGGTTTTCCTTACTACTTTTTGTTGCGTTGACATATATATTCTAGGCTTAATTGCAAAAAAAAAACCCCTAATGTATATTTTACAATGTTTGTTTTTATAAATTGTAACAGCTTTATGAATATCAACAAACATCTAATCTGTGGGGAAAAAATTAATTAACAAAATTGATCAGAGCTTTTCTCCTGGCACTTTAATAAATTTACTTATTGATAACAATGGCTTCTCAATTTGTAAAAGCAATGAGCTACCCAGGAACATACATGATCTAAAGCAAAGAGCAAAGAAAACAAAGGCCAGCTCTTCTGAGAAGTTGTTTGCATTAGTTTACTGCTTCTAGCAAACGTACTCCCAAGTTGGCATTGCAGATAAAATTTATTATCCTACTATTCTTCTCATGTAAAGTAAGGTATAAATGCCTATTATTAGCTAACCTTTGTACCATTGGCGCTGTAATCATTTTAGGGTAGAATGCCATGAAGGAACTTATGGCTGATGACAGAAAATTGACTTCTCTCTCTCTCTCTCTCTCTCTCTCTCTCTCTCACACACACACACACACACACACACACTTGAATTTACAGTTCTATTTTTTAATGCAGAACTGAGAATCAGGTTAGTGGTCACATAAGGACAAAGAAAGGTATCATTCTTTTTGAGAGCATTTGACATACCACATGTAATGTATCTTGCATCTGAATTATCACCAAGAGAAACATCCAGCAGCAGTTTCCAGTAACTCAGAAGAAGAAAATTGATAGAGTCGGCTGCAGTGGTAGGATTCAATTTTTTTACTTTTGGTTCTGTGGGCGTGGCTTGGTGGGCATAGCAGGGGAAGGATACTGTAAAATCTCCAGTCAGAGGTGGTATTTGCTGGTTCTTCCAATTACTCAAAATTTCCACTACCAGTTCTTCAGAACTGGTCAGAACCTGCTGAATACCACCTCTGGTGGGGTGACATATCTTTACTGAGATGATGCAAATTGTGGCCTGCAAAGGGAGAAGGAAGGAAATAAAATGCTGGTCCTCAGAACCCCACCAAGGAAATTTGGCTCGTGAAGGAGAAAATGATATCCTGACTCTTCACGCATTAGCTAACAAGAAGAAGGCAGAAGACAACACATCAGTGGAAAGACTGTCACAGCCTGGTTTCTTGATATTCAAAATCTGTGTTTCACTATGCAGTTTTATTTTTCCTTAAAACCAAAATCCCAACATTACACAGTCACTTGCTATGATTGCACACTTCTTTAAAAGATCTTCTGTTGGAAGTTATCATCTACATATTCTACTTAATAGAAAGAACAATAATAAGTACTAGCAACAATTTTCCTTGTATTTGTTTTTCCCCTTTATTTTAATTTGGATGTGCTGCACAGCAAATCCAATTTAATCATTTGGATTATGGAGCAGAAATTGATATTTCTAATGTACAACAGAAGACCTTCTCTCTTTCTATTGCTTCTTTTTTTTTTAATATTAATGAAAAGTCAACTGTACTATTGAATAATCATTATAAAATATACAGCTAATCTCAAACGGCAATGAACAGTCAATACCAATGTAACAGAAATACACAATTTAATGTATCAGCAACTGTTAGATGAAATCTGATAATGTAATAATATATTTCCAGATTATAGCTAGTTGCTACACATTGCTCTCTATGCACTTAAATTATACTTATTGCTTTATTCTAGCTGTCACTGTGAAATACCCAAACTAGTCTAAAAATTAAGTAAATAAGTTTCTTTATTTCTTTAGCAACCTTTTGCATCATAATGCATGTTTTTGTTGTTGCTCCTTGCAACACAAGTGAAATAAATCTCCAGCAAGGAAGTCCGGCTGCTGATTGCAACTGCTTATGGTTTATAGCATTTAACATTTCCAGTATTGCTACATAATTCATTGTTTCAACTGTACTTCCTTTGTTCTTCCAATATCCAGCACTGCTGGTGTTCATATCTCGGTAGAATGAGTGAAATTTTATTATATTTTTTGGAGTTAGAACTAGATTAGTTCAGGCTGCATGTACTGTATGATATTGTGGTAATCTAGTTTAGTTTATTCATGACAGAAACATTTTGATTATCATTTTGACTAGTGGCATACTCAGTTATTTACTGCCTTGAAGTAAGCAATGAAAGGAGTAAAGAGGTGAAACCTGGATCCTCAATGCTACAACGTTTCTAAAAAACTAGAGTTGGGAGAAGTCATTTATATCATTTATAATATTGATCTCAATCTCCTTTTCACTAAGAGTCAAATCAAAAATCATTGATAGATGGCTATCCAGCCTCTATTTGGATCCATCCAACAAAAGATTCCATCACATTCTTAGTGTAATGACTAAGTCCACTCTTACAGTTATTCTTACTGTTAAGATGTTTTCCTACTATTCAGCTAGAATCTTTCTTCTTGTAATTTAAGACATTTACTTGAGAGGATGAGGGAGATTATCTTGATGAAGATCTGCAGGAAGCATTATCCAGACAAGAGGGGATGATTTTATTTTTAGTCCAGAAAATAAGATAACATCTGAAAGAAACTCAGGTGAATGTCTCCCTAATTCACTGGTGTACAAGAGTGAGTGGAGGGATAGTGCAAAGGGATAGTGCATATTGACATCAATCCCACCAGGTAGACCAGATTAGAAATTTCCACTCCACAGGAAAGCTAAAACTACTTTTATCAATATTGGCTATAATAACAGAATCTTGCAGAAACCGTATTCTAAGAGAAGGGCCAGAAGAAAGCAGTTATTTAAATTAATAACTCACAATTAAAATAAATTTCCTGTACAATAAATTCATCAAATTATTTCTCTATCTACATATAGTATATCATCCATTCTCTGTATCAAATGCAAACCACTCATACCCAACACAGAGAGACATTTCTCTCCCTTCTTCTAACAACAGGAAAAGAAAATCACAAGGATAATAAGGGGAGAGGGGATTGTGGCACTGGGAGGAGAAAGAGAAAGGAAGAATTATTAGCCCACCAAATGAAGCTAACATTTGTAAGAGAAGGCAAACAACAAAGCATGCATCATGGTTCAGACTTCTTATTTACCTGTAAGCAATGTTGCAACACAATTACAAAAGAGCAGAACTTGTATCATGATGTCACAGCACATCTCATCATTTTGGCATCATCCTGGGTAGGGACAGATGCATATGTAAACAATGCTCCTATGTTCTTCTCTCTAATAGCAGAGACTTTAAATGATAAATAATTGCTGCTTTTTGCCAAGGAAGCCTGCCAAACTGTCAAGCCAGCTTGACAAATTGCTTTGATTTATCAAAGTAGGTTGTTTTCTTCTTGGATCTGATGAGATCCAGTCGCTGCTTACAGAAAGGCTGCTTCTCATATATTTTTCCATTACTTCACAGTATCTCTGATTTGAAAAGAAAAATTTAACCCTCTTCCCAAGAATGATTCATTTTGTGGGTGTGCTATGTTCAATTTTTGTATTAAGTTTCAACAAGTTGCTGAAAAACATAACCAACATAACTCAACTGCCAAGTACAAAATGTATAAGTGGGGAGAACTCTCAGTAGAATAAAAAAATAACAATTATGAAAAAGAAAATCAGGTAATAGTTTTTAGACATTATTTATTAAACAGAAGAATTTAATAATGCACATTCAATGCATAAATTAAGGACATCTATATATACTGCAATCCCATGTAAATATAAAAAGTGAAAAATAAGAATTGATGCAAAATCTGACTTCCTGACATCTGTGTTTCTGTTTTTTAACTTTGTTATCATGGTTGTGAATAAGACATACATTCACTTGAAATACGTTATTAAAAAAAGTGGAAAATATCAGAAAAGAAAGTAAAAGATTGGATTGCATAAAAAGTTACACATGATAATTTTATGTAGACACAACAGTGTAAAACTAGTTCTAACATTTAATATAGAACCAGATAAGGAAGACTGTGCTTTATGGCAGGGGCAAGCTGTATGTGCTTGAATTTTGTTTCAACATGCTAGTTTAAATCTTGGAGTTGTTTCTCCTTCAAAGAATTCTAGCTGCCCTCATTTCTCTGTGATATATTCTAAAAGCAAGTCATAATTTAGATGTATAATAAATAGTTATTGGGCACAATGTGTTAGACTGGAGGGCATCTCTTGTTGCTCTGATGTGAAAGGAACACATGCCTGTTTTCCTTACCTCGTAGCAGTATTTTTCCACTCTCCTAACTTGTATTGTGACACAGCACTCTTGCTCTAGGTACTTTGCAAAAAAGGTACTACCTCAGGGAAGGCTGAGATGTGTGGAAATTGAAACTGGTTCCATCACAAATTAGATATGTAAAGCAAAGGTCAACTTTGGTTTCACCTCCTCGACAAGCTAACGCAATGGTTGTTACTATAATTTTTCTTGCTGTACTTTTTCATGAAAATATTTCATGTATATTTATCATGAGGAGGCAATTATCTAGCCTTCATTAAATTGGTTCCTTTATTGGACTATTATTCCCATTGTGACCATTGACATACAGTATTTCATTTCTAGGTGGAACTAATTTGGAGACAACTGGATTAATAGTTTCATGCTGTTTTCCCCTAGTAGACGCCTATAACCAGGTGCTAGCTAGAAATTTGGGAATTGGTCCCAATACAACAGGAAGGTGATAGAAGGTAGCATTCAGTACTTTTGTCAATGCTTGTTCTTTTATAAATCCGAGTGGAGCAGCTCTCATGGAGCAGAAACTTCCATGATGAATGGTTTTCTGTTTCTCCACTGTCAGAAAGTGGAGTGAGAACATTTAGACTTTTTATCTTAGATACACAGGAAGACTTGCCTCAGAACCAGAGGTGGTATTCAGCAGGTTCTGACCAGTTCTGGAGAGCCGGTAGCAGAAATTTTGAGTAGTTCGGAGAACCAGCAAATACAGTCTCCAACTGGAGATTTTACAGTATCCTTTCACTGCCACGCCCACCAAGCAACGCCCTTAGAACTGGTAGTAAAAAAAAACTTGAATCCCACCACTGCTCAGTACCTTGTTCAACCAAAGACATTGAATGTAGCTTTTTTTATTTTTGCTCATGACAGCGGTAATATAAACAATAACAAAAGACTTCATGACATTTGTGATGCTTGCCCAGTAATTTACTTGGATATAAAATGCCACCTGTATGTATATGTGTTTCTAATCCATTTTAATGAACCTTTTTTTTCTCTGTCTCTCCCATCTACATAATCCTTACTTTGATTATGGATGATAACCTTCAATCAAGGAACCACAGTCCATGGTTACTTGGTGATATGTAAGTTCTATTTTCTAGAGATAGGAAAATTATCTTTTGAACAAGAGAATTGGGACTTTTGGGGAAAGCAGAAAATGTGTTTTAAAATGCAGGTAATCCATTTACAATTATTAATATTAGATTGCAATTTTCAATGTTCAGAATAAAGTAAGCAGATAGGTTGTGTCCAGATTTACTTAAAGGAGGACCACTGAAATTAGTTGAATCTAATTATGATTCTAAAGCAGTGGTTCTTATACTGGGGATACTTACTTTCCAAGGTGTAATTTGGCATATTCTGGAGTAGTGGAAAATTTGTAATTGCTTCTCCTGATCCAGTTTGGAACTGCTACTAGCGAGATATTCATGGAAAGCAACAACTCTAATATTTTTGTCAGATAGTGGAATTATTTGAGACTGGGGGAAAGAGTAATTAGCTCAAATAGATTAAGAACCACTGTTCTAAAGCCGAAACAAGCAAATCCACATCCAACTAATTTTTAGAGTGGCATCGGGTAAAAGCAAAATAACAATTTACTTGAAAACAGAATGAAAGGATTGAAAAAAATAATATCTATAAAGGGTTTTCTGAGACTCCAAGTTTGTGGACTGACCAGTAAATGCAAGGGAAAGGTATTCTTTGGATAAGAAGCTAGTTCCTTGTTTGTTTGTTCGCTTGTTTTGCAATCCAACTTCTCTAGAGATAAAACCCAACTTTGAGAGGACTGAATTGATTGGATGTGGTTGCTTCATTTTTAATAAAATTTAATAAATTATACACCAGGAGCAATGAATTTACCATTAAAATTTATTTGTACCACATTTAACAAATCCCTAGATTATTTTTATCTCTATCATCTCTTCAAACTTTTTAATTAATTAAAAAGAGAATTACAATGAAAGAGAATTACATTGATCTTTCATGCCGTGATGATAAAGCATATGACAAACTTACACCTGGTATTTTGAACCATAATTCTGATCATTTCTAGTCAGCAGGACTCCAACAAATGAATTGTGGTCCATATAAAGTCATAATAACTATGCTAAACATTACAGCTTAATGTTTCTATATCAAGAGATTAGATTAGAATGCCTCCATGAGAGCTTGGGAAAATGTTCCTCTTTTCCATAGCACAGTAGACTCAGATTTCTGATCCAAAGTAACACACTGGATTTTTAAAATATTGCTCATCTGCTCCCTGCTTTTAGAAAATGCTTTGCATCTAAAGCTAGGGGTTTCTTATTATCAAGTTGAAAAGAAAAAAATAACTAATTCCTAATCTGTAAAGTAATAAAATGCATGGAGACAAATTTAACTGACAGTTTAATTCTCTATGTTGAAAGGATGCAAAAGATGACAAAGGAGCTGAACTCCCAGCTCTTCAGAGAAAATTAAAGTTGCTGACTAAAAAGATTTTTGTAATAGTAATTGGCTTCCACTCCAATTATTCAAATATCCCATCAGGAATACCAGTACTTATTATGTCCCCTAAAATGAAACTCAAAGATGCACAATCTGCCTGTCATTCCACTGCCTTAAACTAGAAATGGAAACAAACATCAGACTATTGCCAGTCACACACTATGAATCACCGCAGTTCTATTTATATTATGTTATTTAAATAGTTTTTATTTTATAGCTGACAAGGTGGTTAAATTGAACATTTATTGGATTTATAAGGTTTTAAGGACATGGGAATTTCAAGCATCAAAATGATATCTGCCTGTAACCTTCAGTTACCCTTGTGGATGTCATAATCAAGAAAGCTTGTTTGTACCATTATTTGCAAGTTTGTAGAAATTGTTGGGCATGCTAAGACCCATTATGTGAAAACTGTTGTTCCCATTATGATTTTACCTGGAATTGGAGGCAGTGGCAGCATACTCTTATAACTTACAACTGGACAACTCTAACTCACTATTGTCTTTGAAGACTACTTGAAACTTCGGTTGATGCAAAATGCCACAGCTGATGCAGTAACAGGAACATACCAATATTGTGCTACTGCATAGCACCAGAAGTGAGAGAGCTGCCAGTTAGGTTTGTTTGTGTGGTTGTCAGTTTGTTTCTGGCTACCAGTCAAGGCAATCATAATAAAGTTTCTATTATAAAGTTTTTCTTTATAAAGTTTTTCATGGCTTGAGGCCTGCTCCAAGTAGAATCTGCCAATCCATGGCGTGCTGGTAGAACAAATGCTTAGTGTTACCACTTGTAAGTTGTTGTGGAAGAGGGTTCAGATGTGAGCATACTTTGCTGGGAATCCCCTCCTGTGGAAAGAGTTACCTTCCAAAAATAAGATCAGCTGTTAATATTTAGAAAGCTTACTGTTTACATGAGCATTTGTGGATTGAGAAGATGATGAAATGTGCATGTGGGATATGAATCACTGCTGTTTGATTTATTTTGTTTTGCTATTAATATTGGCTATTAGCTAGACAAACAAATATGCACACACACAGAGAGGGGGGTGGAGAGGGAGGAGAGAGAGAGAAAGAGAGTATAGAGCCAGAAAAAGAAATTGGTAGGGCTCAGACAAAAGCTAAATTTAAAATGGAAGTGTAATTACAAGTGTATTAAATTAACTATGTATAATGTTTGTTCTCTATATATTTCATAGTTTTTTCCCTTCAATAGCATTACAAATTATAATTTTCTATACCGTTTGGAGGGTGCTGATGACTACACCTTCCTTGGGGAACCATGTGGTATTGGGTCTTCCAACTGTATACTGGATTCCCCATTGACTTGGCCTGTTAAAAGGTTGCAAAAGGTGATCCCATGACCCTGACATACTGCAACTGTCATAAATATAAACCGGTTGCCAAGCATCTGAATTTTAATCATGTGACCATTGGGATGCTGCAAAAATGTTTACATGTGAACAATGGTCACAAGTCACTTTTTTCAGTGCTATTGTATCTTTGAACGGTCACTAAATGAACTGTTGTAAGTCGAGGACTATCTGTACTGCATGTAAGTCAACTCAAGAATGACTCATTGAATACCAAGGACATCATAGCAAAATGAGGTTTAAATCTGGAGGATTTCCACTTTGCAATTCATATAATTATATGCCCGTTGTTCCATAATAAATCATATTGACATCACTTGTTAAAGGAAATAGGTATGATAAGTATGAACTGAAAGAATTGCTCACCACTGTGCCACACACTTAGGGTATGTAGCACCACTGAGAACAAAGCAGGGCAGGCTCATCCTATCTTCTACTACTCCAAACTGCAAGAGACAAAGGAAGAATAACAGTTTGCATAGGCTGCTCTGTGCATATTGGTAGATTTGATTATAAGGATAAGAAGGGACACAGGGATAAGATTCAGTATAGGCACCATATCTATACTGTACTATACTATAGTTTTTATCTGAGCATCAGGGAATGGGAGTTCTATTATTTATTATGTCCATAAATGAAAGGTTCTGGGTGTTAATACTAATGTTACTGTGGTGCAGTGGTTAGAGTGCAGTACTGCAAGCTACTTCTGCAGCCAGCTGCCTACAATTGGCAGTTCAAATCCCACCAGGCTCAAGGTTGACTCAGCATTCCATCCTTCCAAGGTGGGTAAAATGAGGACCCAGATTGTTGGGGGCAATATGCTGACTCTGTAAACCGCTTAAAGAGGGCTGTAAAGCACTATAAAGAGGTATATAAGTCTAAGTGCTTATTGCTTATTAATGTCTACTCACAAAATCAGTAATACAGAAAAATGTCTTTCAGTGGTTTTTACCAAAACATTAATACGATTATATTAGCTTCAAAAACATTTGTGTCAAGGAATGATATTTGAGTTTCAGGTTTGAGTACAGTACTGAAATGACTTTCATCACACTAGTTGGCTTATCCTAGTAGTGGAATGGGGCAGTGTGTCCATATTGGCCTTTCTTGACCTTTTGGGTTGCTTTTGCTACCATTTATCATACTACTCTTCTGCACTAGCTCAGGGGATGAGAGTGAGAGTCACAATGTTGTGATGGTTTTCAGGGTTAGTTCCTGCTGGTATTATTGAAGTCTAATCCCAGGTTCTTGTGTTGTGGGGTGCTAAAACATTCAACAACTTTCCTCTCTTCTATTGAACACCTATATGATGCTGACTAGATGAGATCATCCAGCAACATGGGATTAGGTATCTATCATCAACACACTAATGATACCCAGCTGTATATCTCAAGGTTCTGTCTCAGTTTCTGGAGACTGTGGGGGTTTGGAGGGGATGGCCGGGTGGTGGTGGTGGGGACAGACTTAGGTTCAACCCTGGCAAAACTGAGTGGCTGCCCAACCACCTGGAAGCTACTATGGGTCAAAAATGCAATATGGGTACACTAGTGGTGGGATTCAATTTTTTTTTACTGCCGATTCTGTGGTCGTGCTTGGTGGGCATGGCAGGGCGTGGCATACTGTAAAATCTCCAGTCAGAGGTGGTATTTGCCGGTTCTTCAAACTATTCAAAATTTCCGCTACCGGTTCTCCAGAAATGGTCAGAACCTGCTGAATACTACCTCTGGGGTACACTCAATACTGTGCTATACTTCTGGATGCAATTCAAAACAATTATTGTTGCCTGCAAAGACCTTCATGGCATAGGACCAGGATATCTGATCTGATTTTCTCTGGCCCTCAAATGAGATAAGACAGAGTATACATATTTACATGCTCCTTTGGTGAGACTGAAAGCATGCCTCTCCTTTCACCGTGTCCATCCTATGAAATAGCTTCCCTAAGATCTAGATGTTTTTGACCCTTCAACCTGTTAAAAAACACTTTGAAAGACTGACTTTCCTCTCAAGCATTGGGTGAAGGGGCTGCATGTCAATACATGGAAATATATAGGGGAAAAATGTTGGTCTTGGCATTCTAGGTAGATAGGTATTCTTTTGTGTGATTTTAATTTTATGTTTTTTTCTATTTGTATTGTATTAGCTATCTTTATTGTTAACCAATTTCAAATAGGTAGCCGTATAAGTAAATTAAATAAATAAATATTAATTGTAGGACTTGCTTATAAAGATCTGAAAATACTGAACTCAATTATTTGCACGTGTTTTTCCCTACCCTTGTTCAAGGTAGCTTACCATAAAATAAATGAATAAACACAAATGCTTAAAATATATGGAACACAACATTTTAAATGAAGACATATTGTAAAAGACAGCCACCAAACAAATTCATATTAGAACAATATTCTGTAAAAGAGAGAAGCAGAAATAGAGTCAAACGTCTTCAGCACTTGATTTAAAAAGATTGTGAAGCTAGATGGAATTCTGAGATCTTGGAGTCTACAAGCGAAAAGGAATTATTCCTAGTACTTCCATCAAATATCTAGTGGCAGGAGGGAACCAAAATGGAGGTTTAGAAGCTACATAACATTCTTAGGAAGCAACATGGGAGACCAAGAGTGCCCTTGAACCATCTAGTGCTTTTATTTTCTCCCTTTGGATTAGAAACAAGTTAGATAAACCACAGCCTACTGAAAAGCAGTAATTTCTGTGCCAGTTAGTAATTATTGTCAAATAAACAGTCTGACTTTTGTATAGTAGGAATATATGATTTTTTTTTTAGAATACACCAAGAGCATGCTTTAAAAAATGATCAAAGCCAGAACACAAACAAATTTAGTTTAATTAAGAATTCATTATAGTTTATATAATATTTCATGTAATTAGTTTTCTTTCCTTACACATTAAAAATTACAATTCAAATACAACATCAGTACAGATGCAATACAAATAAACATTTGAGTAGACCCCTAGAATCAACTCAAGGCTTTTGTGGCCCCCGTTGTACATCCTTGTTATGTTTATTAATTTGCTCTCCACAAGCTCCAAGAGAGACTTTTCTTGCATTCTCTTTTTCATATAAGAATTGGATTTAGGACATAGAATAACACTCAACTTCTGCAACTGCACCCTGTCATAGAAGGTTTAGAGAATACTCAGTCTGATTTATCAAGAAAGTACAACAAAGTTTAGGCACTGATTTGCAAAATATTGTGCATGATGAAATGTATGTAGAGATGCAAATGTAATAATAATATCCATAATTTAATTGAAATAATAATCACAATAGTGGGGCCAAAATACTATCCAATCTGCTGTCCAGATACTAAATGTACAAGTTCAAAGTCCTTGGCTTTCCCTTTATAAGGCTCTTTGAAATTAATTATACTTAACGAAGGAATTTTTGAGTAAAAAGTCACCTTCAAACAGAGGAGTCTCTGGAAACTTTTCAGACAGAGAAGTGTGATTATTAAATGAAGACACGCCATCCTGATCAGAAAGCTAAATAAATATTTCAATAAAACCTTGATTTATTCAAATCCAACCAAGTATTACATAACTAAAAACCCTAAGCTAGAACCACTAGATCCAGATGGCAAAAGCCTAGGGGAACCCTAAATGGCACTAAATTTCCCAAAACTCTTTGTTGTCATTTAGACATGGTCTGGAGATTTACCCCTCAGAAAAAACACCACTCTTCACCTATTGCCTACATATTCCACCTGAAAATAAGATGATCATAAGGTCAGGCCAACCAAGGGACATGTCAATGTCCTAACCCAGTACATGGAGGTTGTGTGGTGTGGATGAAGAAAAACAAACTTGGGCTCAATCCTGAAAAGACTAAGTAGCTTTATTTTGATTTTATTTTTCACATTTTTGAACCGTTCATATCCCTCAGCTTTGTTTGTTTCATACACATCTTCTAGGTCTTAAAGACCTTCCAATTTAATCTGCAGCATTATGAGCAGTGATGAGAGTATCACAGATGCACATATGTCCCAACATCTTCACAAGGTCCGCTAATTGCCATTTGGATTCTAGCTACAATTAAAAATGCCCTCTGCATGGGACAGAGCATTATTCTAGGGGCTGCCTATCTCCATATTTTTCCATCTGTCTATTAAGCAGTATCATGTTACAGGGCCTAGGAAGCAGGCCTTTTTGCCTCTGCCCTATGAAATGATGTATCCCTGGAGATTCATAGTCCTCCCACCATTCGGACTTCTCTCTTCTGGCTGTTTTGCTGGCATTAAGCAAGAATGGGAACTAAGTCTCTGGTTGATTGTTGGAGCCTTGACATTTTAGGGATTGGTTTCCAGTCAGCTATCTCCTTTTTTTCCCCTATTGTTTTTGTTTCATTTGAATTTTTATCTACATACCACCCATAGTCACAATGGAATTGGCAGCCTTGAAACTGAATGAATTAATATCATGGATATAGCAGGACCAAGACCTTCTGCCTTTGGGGCCAGTTTCGGAACGTTTTTCTTCTTTCTTTGCTTGAATCTTTTTTTGGTGGGCGGTTATTATTCCAATAAGAAACTATGCCATATACAAAAATTATCAGTAAGGATATATATCTTGGGGGTGGGGGAAGTGGACTTCAAATTTCCCATTTATTGGACTCAAATATGAATAAGCATTAGTCCTAGCATTGAACTTTAGGAAACAACATGCACAGTGTAAACTTGAAAATACTTTGCAAGAGCATAGCACATCATGTCCCAAATATCTCTAGGCCTTCATAAATTCTTGAGCCCCAGATCAGATAGTGCTTCTACATAGTTTGTACATAAATAGAGAAAAAAATCAAGAAAAACAGCTTAAGCCTTAATCAGTTCATCTCAGGAATGTAATTATTGTTTGCTGATGCCAGGTGATGCTAACCGACAGACAAAACATTCTTTAAAGCAGCATCAGCTCTTATAATATGCATTCCTCTGAGTCTTCATGGCTTTTGCAGTTTTCCAGTGACTGGAATTGTTTATTTTTTTAAAAAAAATATTATGCTTTCTTAAGGCTGGAGGAGACTTCTTTGCTAAACACATTCAAATGATAGCTTAGCGACACAGTCTAAACTAAAATCGGTAGAAAACTTTCCAACCCAAATGCAAAAGGACTACACCTAAAAATGATGCCCGGTGTCCCAAAAGTTACTTTGATTGCTTTTCTCTTTTCACGAAATAAAAGATAAAACTCACTCAGAACAACTGGAAGATAGAACTTGCTTTATATGTAATCTCAGGCATGATTCAATTTTTTTTAAAGAAGAAGGTAGGGTGAAGGACAAAAACATAAATTTGAGTTAATTTAAATTTGAATTAAATTAATTTAATCTTGCTAATATGATTGTTTCCCATGAGTGCTCTTTACCAGTTTTTTTCCTCTACTTCCCATTAAAAGTATAATCTGGTAACAACTTTCAGAGAGCTGTAGCCCCCACCTTTGAAGAGTTGCCAGCTGCCAGGAATGTGGGTGAAAGGGCCTTATAAAATCAGCTGGGATTGCAAGGTGTTCTCCTTGTTTTAGGTGGGAGAACTGTTGACAGAAATGCCTAAAATACTTATGTGAACATTTTATACAAACACGTTTTGGATTACCCTGATGATTTGCAGATAAACAGGCACACACTTATATTCACACTTTTCAGCTTGTTGTGACATTCACAAGTCAAAACCTACAAACAAAAATGCATATGTTTTTGGTTACTATAAATCAAAATATGTGATATTGGGGGCGGGGAAGAGGTAAAATGGCATTTGCAGTATGTACAGGGGGAAGTAAGTAAAAATAGGTAGATTAGAAGTGTGTTTGAAGTCATCTTTGAATATTTTTTGCCTTGCTTCTAAAAAGTAAAGTCAAATAAAACTTGTTAGCAAAATTATAATTCTGACTTACTGAAAAAGTTATATCTTATTAAACAATTATTTTCCATGGAAATTCTCTAATTCTCTAACATGTTAATTTTTGGTTCCAGGTTCAGCTTGTTTATATAAATGAAATTATATGATAAATAATTTTAATTATGCCAAGGCATGTTTTGAGAAAAGCAATTCATTTTCATAAATAATTTTACTTTAATAAGGGCAACTCAACCAATATTCTCATCATCTCATAACATCAGAAGGTCAGGGTATTCAGGGCCCATCTGGACTGATGCAAACAGGATGAGATGAAGGCCAAAAGACCATTGTGTGTTGTTGGCCAGTTCTTCATCTTACTTTTTTTTTTCTTTTAAACAAATGTTTCTCCCTGGAAAAATGTTGGAAAGGTCATGGGGTAGGAAGCAATAGATGTTTAGCTTTATATTACATATTTCTTTCTGGTCTCCATTTTGCCTTTTATTCATCGTAACACGAGCGCTTAGAAAAAGCTTCCAGCATCAAAATTTATCCTTCCTAGTTGCATCTGACTCCAGCTATGGATTGGAAATTACGAATCCAATGCATCCAGGGACATGGCACCTAGAGTAGTCATGGACTTGCAATCACAGTTAGGACCAGAATTTCTGTTGCTAAGCAAGTCAGTTGTTAAAGGAGATTTTATTACTTTTTTGCCATGGTTGTTAAGTCCCATTTACTTTGCTTGTTGGAAGCTGGTGGGGAAGATTGCACATTGCATTTATGTGACCCAAAGATACTTCAACTATTGTAAATATGTGCTGGCTGTCAAATGCTCGGATTTAATTACATGACTGTGGAGATATTGCAACGGTTGTAAGTTCGAAGGCCAGTTGTAAGTCACTTTCTTCAGTGCTGTTGCAACTTCGAATGGTTGCTAACCAAATGGTTGTAAGTCGAGGAGTACACATACAACCTTAATAAGTGACAGCGTAATGTGCGCTTGTTTGTTTATACCTATCTATTATCTATGGCTGTCCTTGCCACAACAGCAAGTCTGGGTGGCCAATACGATATCAAAAATTTAAACATTACTAAATGTACATAATAGAAACTGAGGACAATTGTCATGAATTACATATTTTGCTTTCTTCTTTTCCTCAGTTTAACTACAAGTCTATGCACCCTAGTTAGGGATTTACTATACAGAGAAGAGAGGGTTCTTCTATTGCTAAGGCTATTGCTCTTAGAAGTCCATTGGAGCCATTAAATATCTTATTCTTAACACTCCCCCTGGTTGTTTTAACTGTCTTATAGGCAGTAAAAAGTCCAGACTTCAAAGTCCGATAAACAGGTAGATAAAGTGATTTTAGATCAAGGTCCCAAGTAATACAGGTGGAATGAACTGCCTATCTTTAGGCTAGGCTCCCCATTCATAAGGGATTTCATATGTAAAGATGATTTGGTATAAAGTAGAATGGCTTTTTAACCTCCTTTTGTTTTTGTTTATATCTTCTGCAGACATTTGGTGCAAAGCTGATCTAACTAGGCGGCAGCACATTTGTTTGTACAGTGATGTCTGCCTCGATGGGAAAAAAAGACAAGGAAAAATGGGCATATAGCCAATTGAGTTATCTTATAGGCAAAACCAGAACACTTTTAAAAAAAAATCTAGTTGTCATGGTGTAGTCCAGGGGTCTCCAACCTTGGCAACTTTAAGACGTGTGGACTTCAACTCCCAGAGTTCCTCAGCCAGCTTTGCTTTGCTGGCTGAGGAACTCTGGGAGTTGAAGTCCACACGTCTTAAAGTTGCCAAGGTTGGAGACCCCATGGTGTAGTTGGCTAATGTGACATTACAAAGTCATATAAGTCTTGCCTGCTTTTAAAAATAAAAATGTTCTAAATCAAATGAAATATTAAAGTAGAAAAAACTAAGCACTATCAAAGAAGTCGTCATATGCACAACAGCAGAAGTAACTTGTTAACTTCTACATCAGAATTGCAGAGCATGTATCCATACACACTATAAATGTATTTGCATCTTGACACACATGTGTAATTTATGGCCCTTAAACCCAGCAGTTCAAAACATTTTTGGTTGTATAAACTTGCTTACATGGTAGGGGATGAACATTCTCACAGAAATTACCCCCATGTGGGTATGACCAGCCATAAAACACTCATTTACCAGAAGAAAAACAGGTGACACTGAACCCCCTCACCCTCCCAGAACAGCAGATGTTCCTGCTATCTCAATTTACCTCAGTCTTTGTATTGAGGCAGCAGGTGATCAACTTGCAAATGAGGCACTAGGACTAGGCTACAGCTTCCTATCGTTTTTTATTTGCTATGAATTCTCCAAAGCCCAAGAAATCTTCTCATAAAACAAGATTTTGAGTGGGACTCACACATTGTTTTGCAGCACATTAAGCTTTCCATTTAATTTCTTTAAACTTAGAATATTTTTTTAAAATCAAATCAGCTGAGAAAGCATGCTAATAGGCTCCAAAACAGGTATTTGTGGGACCACAGTAGGAATCCAGACCTTAAGGTAACACATGATTTGATTTAAATAATACATTATACTCAATTAACACAAAATTATGTTATTTTTCTCTACAACAAAAACTCTGCGAAGTGGATGCTGCAGAAAGAACACGAGTAGCCCAAAATCAGCCAGTAACTTCCATAACTAAGGGCACATTTGAATGTGGGTCCCCTCAGTGCTTGTCCAACACTATAACCACTGTGCCACAATGCCTGGAATGCATATTTATCTTATTTAAGACTTTGATCCAATAATTGATTGTTGTTCTCCAATTTGCAGTTTGCCAATATATGCAAAATGGTCCATGCTCATGAAAACAAAGTACCAAAGGGAACTAAAAGGAGAAAAACGTATATAAAAATGTTTGCCTTAAGTAAAATGACAAAGAAACATTTAGAAACAATATATGGTACCTGATATTGCATGCATAAGTGCACAATGATCCCTAACGTCTGTCCTATTGTCCCCAATTATTCGTACCCATTTCCTGTATTTATACTTAAGTTTATTATCTTCTAAGCTATTAACAAATAAATAAATAAAATAAAATATATGTGCATCATACAAGCTGCCACAAAATCTCAGTCTCAGATTTTAACATAGCCACAAATACAAGGAACAGGAAAACTGAAGTTGGGAGGCTGCCTGTCTGTGAGGGTATCTGGCCATCCAACTAGGTTTGATAGGGTGAGCGTATTTCAGCTCCCTTCCCTTAATTTTTACCATCTGATAGGACCTTGGAAGCATCCCTTCTTGCTGGCCATCCAACCCTTTGGAACAGCCTCCCACTGGAGTTCAAGGGGATCCTTACCTTTTTAGCTTTTCAAAGGGCTGTGAAAATTTGGCTCTTCCCCAAAGCATAGAGGGGGTAAGCTAGGAGACAGTTTGGCATGTAGGGGAAAGGATACGTTTTCAACTATGTTTGTATTAGATAGATGACCATATACACTGCATAATCAATAAATAAATTAGTTGACAGGTTCACCCATTTATGCTTCAGTTATTCCAATGCATCAATGCCTAGAATCCTAGCTAACATCCTATTAGAAAAATCTGGGAATTGCAGTCCCAGCATACTTGGGAATGTTTGGGAAAGCTGCTGCATGACCTTCATGCATCTTCAAGCAACCACAATGGGCAACCCTTTGCTTTGAGGCAGGATTAAGTCCACCCTCCAGCTGCCAGCAGAGGGAGAGAGATTTATATCAACATAAGAGTCATTTTCAAGAGATGCTTTGAGACCGTAGCTTTATTTCTTTGCCTAGTGATTTCTTGCAGACCAGAGTAATCAAGTTCTAAGCAAATATCTCATTCCAACTATAAACATATCAAAGATTGTTTGACAAGCCTTCTTTCCCAGGAGCAGGAAAACAAAACAAAACACAATGAAACCACACTGTTTGGCATTAATTATATTAATGAGTTGGACATCCTCACTGAGTTCTATATTAGCCTTGCCAAACTTCTTTCATGAGATGAATGGCAGAAAGAAACACAGTTATCACAAGGATTTCCATTTCCAGGTTTTTCTGATGGTTCTTATTTAAAGTTATTGTTAACCCTCCAAAATCTACTTTTTCATTAATCTCTTAGTCAGAGAAAACATTTACATCAATTCTACATATTTTGACCTGAAAAGCCCTGAATGCAAAATAATACTAATATTAATGAGAAGGAGGAGGAGGAGGAGAAAAGGGAAGCAGGGCCTTGGGTGCAATCCCCCCAAAACAGAGCACCATTTGAACACCATTGGCATTGACAAATTCACCATGAGTCAATTGCAGTCAAATGAGGGAGTCAATCTATTTTCCAAAGCATCATAGGGCACAAGAAGAAACAATGGATGGAAACTAACCAAAGAGAGAAACAACCTAGGACTAAGGAGAAATTTCCTAAGGGTGAGACCAACCAACCAATGGAATATTTTGTCTTCAGAGATTGTGGGTGCTCCATCACTAGAGGCTTTCAAAAAGAGTGAGGGAAATACACTCCAAAAGGACAGTGCCACAAACCACTAAAACAATGCAGAAAACTTCAAACAGCCATTCCCCTTCTAAAAAAAAGTCAACCCCAAAGCAAATGCAGCAGCTGAGAGGGAAACTAAGAGCAGTTGCTCATGTTAATTGAAAGTCATTAACCCTTCTAACTCTATTCTATGTTGTCTATGTTCTAAATTGGGTGCTTCACAGCAGAAGCAATACAGCTGGCTGGACCACACATGCATTAAATTTACAGCCTGTGTGATTGAGCTGCATCATTGTCCCCTCCTGTATCTTTTCTCCTGGGAAGAAACAAGAAATAGACAACAATGCAACAGCTATAAAAGGTCTTGGGGAACTCCAGGGAGTATCAGCTGATCACAAAAGTGTTACTTAATATTCTTTATAATGAAAATGTTTGTAATCTTGTCTTTCTTCCTGAAGGGAAGAGGTTAATCCCATCCCTAGATGGGTTACTGATGAGTTTTCATGCCCTAATCCTGTCAGTTTCTGTTGTTTATTGACTTGATTCAGCATGTATCAGCTGCATTCCAGCTGCAACTGTGAAGTGGTTCTTGGCTGTCTGCCCAGAGCTATTAACTGAAGGGAGATAGAGGGAAAAACTGCTCTTGCACTTTATTTTTAGCCGGTTTTCTGAACTGCATAAGCAATTAACTAATGGTTCGGGTGAATCAGTGAGAACCGGCTGAATCCCACTGTGTATTTAAGGTACCCATTACTACTTTACGTGCAATCTCAAAACAACTGGAGTGCACTTGAACACCATAGGTTGTTGTTGTTATTGTTGTTGGTTTAATTTTCAATTTGTTTCACCGTCTGGGACTGCTAAAAACGTAACACTTCAAGACCTAACCAAGGACCTAAGAGCTATTATTATTGTTAGTATATTACAATGATGTATAAAATAAGAGATGAGAAACATTACTATAAACATAAAACAGTATATTAAACTAAGAAGAAGAGGAGGAGGACACAAGTTGTAGATAACAAGTGAAATAATTGGATAATGAAACAATTTTATTCAGGTTTTTCATTATACTGGCAAAAAATAGGTTTGTAGGCAAAGAATGAAAACAAGAATTCAGTCCAGGATGTTAAATGTGAAACAACTATTTATTTCTACTGAGGCAGAACAAATCTTTTTAACCACATTCCATGCATCCATAATGGGGGACAGATGATGACACGTGCATCAAATGCTACAAGACAAATATATAACAGTGACTTTTGCATGGCTTATGCCGTTGTATTAATGGCATCATTCTGGCATCATAGAGATTTGCTGCAGACAGTGCTGACTCTAGCACTGATAAATCCAAAATTCTTCAAAAATCAATAAATTTCGAGTTGTCAGGATATAGTTTCATGTCACATTGTATGTCTTATTTTTCCAAATTATATGAACATTAAATCAAAATTGTACAACCCTAGTAGCAGTTTGTTTTGCATGTAATCTTCATAGATGATTTAGCTGCAGGGGTGGATTCAATTTTTAACAACCAGTTCTGTGGCCGTGGCTTAGTTGGTGGGCGTGGCTTGGTGGTCATGTGACTGGGTGGTCATGGCTTGGTGGTCATGTTATTGGCTGGGCATGGCCAACTCAATATCACTTACATCGAGGCATGCATCTTCTCACCTGGCCTCTTGTGACTGTGGGGATGCTGCAACAGTCGTAAGTGTGAAAATGGTCATAAGTCACTTTTTTCAGTGCCATTGTAATTTTGAATGGTCACTCCACACAAGCAAAGTACCAGCAAAAGAAAAGTCCAGAGAGGTTCCTGAGACAGCAAGTCTAGTCCTGCCAAGAATGTAAAAAGGGTTAACGGAAAGGCAGTTTCTGTAAGCAACACCAGAATGTTTCCTTCCTGCCTCCCTTACAGGATTAGGCTAGTAATTTCTTATAACAACCGGTTCTCCAAACTGCTTAGAATGTTAACAACCGGTTCTAGTGAATAGATGCGAACTGGTAGAATCCCACCCCTGTTTAGCTGTCTATTATGGAAAATGGGATATTTTGATCTCTTTTGTAAATTGGCTAGTGCAACCTCAGGATTATGGAACTCTCCTCATTTGAGAAATCCCTGTCTTTTAAGCTTTCCCTGTGCTGCCAGGAGTTGTTTTATTCCTCTAGATCGGGGCTGTCAAACTCTGGGTCTGTGGGAGGGATGTGTCATGCACTGGCCATGCCCATTCTCAGTTTAGCGAAGGGGAAAAAAGTCCCGATACGTCACATGATGGCGCTGTGACAGTGTGAGTTTGAGCCCCCTACTCTAGATAGACCTTTAATGTTTGTTTCTCTGCTATGGGATATTTTGCACCTCAATGTTTTCCCTGGTACGGGCATACTTAATTATATTTCTTGCTTCTTTTGAGTGTATTTATTAAGAGTAGCAGAGAAGAACATTTTAAATAAATGATGTGTTGGGTGTATAATCCAATCCTATTGTCAATAATCGAATCACACATTGTATTTAAGCCAGAATTTCTTAAACTGTTCTGAAAGAACTTGAGGTTCTCTGAGATTACTGCAAAGAAAATGTTCACTCCAATACAGCCAATTTTTACCACTTCATAACTGGTTCAGTGGCCTGAAAAAAATTGAGAACCCCTCACTAAGTCATAAGTTGTTCAACCACAGTTTATTGAACAAAGCACATGACTACCTGGATTAGCACAATCTGTTAAACTGTAGTCCATATTTTAAAAACAAAAAACACCATGCCTGGATTCACATCGTATACTAAGCTGAAATCAAGCAAGCCAAATTATGATTTAGCACCAGTCTCAAAAAATCAGTAGTAGAATAGGACCTTTATTGATCTCAACATTGCTGTGATCCATGGAAAAGCTCTGATCTCTAATGGGAAATGGGAAAATATTTTGTCCAATTGGTTGTGCACATGGACAGCATTTTCCAATTGGTCTGCAAGTATCCTAGCTGATATTTCACAGTCCAAAAGAGCAAGTACTTAGTGAAAAAAAAGAGAAATTCTTGGTATATTGCCTGGTTTTTGATTTACAGTGTCTATTACTGTACAGCTTACCTTGCATGTCCTCATCTACACACCCTCTGACAGAAAAGTTATACGTAACTGTTTCTTCCATTCAGGACATGGGTAATAGCTGCTTGTCCTTCCCAGGGATCGAAGTCCTTTTTCTTAGTCATCTGCACTTGTAATTTTTATCTGTTGCATTCCCCAATGATTTTTTTTAAAAAAATAATAATAATATAAAAGGAATAAAAGGATTCCTCAACCATTATGTTGAGCATAATCTATGCACTTTCATCTTCATTGCAGCCATTAAATTTCCCCTTTTAGATTCCACATTCATTCACCCACTCACATACCATGAAAGGAATGGAAGGTAATTGTTCACTTGGGGAAGGGCTAAAGCTGAAAGCTGCAGTCTTTCTGCACAGCATCACTTATGAAAGAAGTACCGTTGTCAATTTGTAAAAATGGTTACATTTCTGAAAAATTTACCCCTACTGTATATACTACCAAGTTTTAACTTCTGAGAACGGGGAGGGCCTCAAATGACTGGTCTCCTGAAATGACCTTTGAACAAAGCCACAATTCTTTGGATAGTTATTTAAATCAGTGCCAGGATTTTGACAATGCTTCTAAGCTTTTCATACTGTACTTGCAAATGGATAGGCAGCAACTTGTGAAATATTTTCTACGTATGCATCTCTCTGCCAATAAAAGAAAGTTGACATTTTCTTAATGCATTTAGTATGCCTTGTCTTTCTGTCATGGAATTCAAGCTAATATGAACAAGAATTCCAGACCAATCTCAATCTATTTAATACAGCTGTGCTATCTATCCATAGATTATGCCACGTACATGCCATGTTAAGTCACATTGCAGGGCCAAAGAAATTCATCTGAACATAAGTTGCTTGAGTTCATGGATTGGTTTCAACCATAATGTGGTTAGTTTAGTTTTGATTTATCATTTTGCATAATCCAGCCAATTTGGGCTTTGTCAACAAAGCATGGATAAACAAATTAAGTTATGTCACTCAGATAAGCCTCTTTGAACTTAAATAGCCCTAATTCTAATTGGGGGAGGGGAGAAAGGCAACCTGATGCTCTCCCAAAGTTCCAGCAGCTCCAGTTAATATTGCTAAAAATGGTAAAGGATTGTGGGGGTTTTAATTAAAAACAACTGGAAGACAGCAAGTTACCTAATGCTATTCAGATCCAACATGGATCAAATCATGCTGCATGACTTACAGGTAGTCCTCCACTTACAACCACAATTGAGCCCAGAATTTATGTTGCCAAGTGAGAAATCTGTTAAATGAATTTTGCCCCATTTTACAACTTGTTTTGCCACATTTGTTAAGTGAAAACTCTTCAGTTGTTAAATTAGTAGCATTCTTGTTAAGTGACTCTGGTTTCCCCACTGACTATGCTTGTCAGAAGGTTGCAAAAGGGGATCACATGACTCAGGGACACTGCAACCGTCATAAATGTGAATCAGTTGTTGGGCATTCAAATGTAAATCATGTGACCATGGACTCTGCTGCAACGTAAGTGTGAAAAACGGTCATAAGTGATTTTTTTCAGTGCTGTTGTAACTTTAAACTATCACTGAAGAATAGAATAGAACAGAACAGAACAGAATTCTTTATTGGCCAAGTGTGGTTGGACTGACAAGGAATTTGTCTTGGTGCATATGCTCTCAGTATACATAAAAGAAAAGATAGATTGGTCAAGAGTCAAGAATCATAAGGTACAACATTTAATGAAAGTCATAGGGTACAATAAGCAATCAAATCACACTAGGAAACAGTCAATATAAGTCGTAAGGATACAAGCGACAAAGTTACAGTCATACAGTCACAAGTGGGAGGGGAGGGGTGATAAGGAGTGATGAGAAGATTAATAGTAATAGTAGTGCAGACTTTCTAATAGTTGAACAGTGTTGAGGGAATTATTTCTTTAGCAGAGTGATGGCTTTCGGGGGGGAAACTGTTCTTATGTCTAATTGTTCTGATGTGCAGTACTCTATAGTGTCATTTTGAGGGAAGGAGTTGAAACAGTTTATATCCGGGATGTGGGGAGTCTGTAACCCATTGTAAGTCAAAGACTACCTGTATTCATGCTAAGTTTCATTGTTCATTGGTTTCATAAATGAATAAAATAAAAATACAAGACTCAAACTTGATCTAGTCTGAGCATATGCTTGTGCATGCATGTATGTGTATGTGTGTGTGAGAGAGAGAGAGAGAGAGTTGTGCATTTTTAATTTATTTCTCCAGTGGAAAAGCTATTATTCAGATTGTTGCTCTTTGCAATTGTCCTTGTGCGAAGGACCTGCCCCATAAACCTACTTTTAATTTTTTCTACTCAGTAAAATCCTGAAAAGAAATTGTGGGACCAGGGGTGGGATTTTACCAGTTCTGTCCGGCTCTGTAGAACTGGTAGCTCTGAAGAGCATCAGACACAGAACCAGTTCTAGGTCTGCTGCTGTTTTGGCCCACCTGCCTGCCCGGGCTCTTACCTGACCTTTATTTCCTGCTTTTTCAACCTCAGCTGCTTTGCACGGCACAGCTGCAGTTGAAAAAACAGGAAAAAAGTGCTTTTTCAAACACTGTGCACCCGCACACAGCACTGCTCAGCTGTCCAGGCAGCAAGCTGACGACGTTATACACGCATGCGCAGCAAAAACATAAAATCACCAAACCAGAAGTTACACCAGTTGGATTCAACTCCTGTCTGGGACCCTACCTAGCTGTCTGTTTTTCTGGCTGGCTGCTTGTCAGAAGGAAAATTCTCTGGACACTGAACAGGGCCAAATTTGGTGTACAGAAAGTAACTTGCAAAAAAGTAAGAGCAAGTAAAATAAATGAGCCTGATCAAGTTGGGGGTCAGCAAAGAAAAAATCCCTAATCCTTTCCCCCTGTGAAACACAGTGAAACATAGTTTAGATTGCTGCCAACTTCTTCATTATAAGCCAATTCCTCCCCCTGTCACATGACTCAGCTAAGACCTATAATTTAGGGTTAGAAAGAAGCACAGAAGTCGTTCTCTGCCTGTTTGTGTGACTTGTTTCACATTTGACATTTCCACCCAGTTTATATTCCTCTTCTGTTTTACTCCTTTTGTTCTGATTATCACAGACATAACCTCCTGAATGCAGGAAAGAAATACAGATAATCTCATCAAGTCAACCAATATGAATCCTTGTAGTGAATTTCTAATCAATTTCATATCTCAAAAAAGAAAAAAGTTAGTTTGAATTTCCCTTTTTAAAGGAGGACGTTAAAATTTTTCATAACCCTCTGGACCTGGGGAAAGCATTGCTCTCTTCCTGCTTCACTCCAAGTACAGAGCATCAACATAGCAACCAATAACCAGGTTTGGAACTACAGCAATGTGAAAACTGCCTAGTTACAGAAATGATGTCTTCAGTATCACAGCAAGTAAAAGCTTTTTAACAGAAAAGCAGGAACAGCATAATCACAGCAAGATGCTCTCTCTTTCTCTGTATAATAGCTACTTTAGTCTTCTTTAAATGATTAAAAAAGCACACATACATACAACATGCACTGGAAATTGGAGGAAGGTGCTTGCAATTTTTTCTATCTTTCAGTGCGGCTGCTCCTGTTGCTGTTGGTTGTATTTTGTGTGGAAATATCATGCTGATCTTTTTGGGTTTCAGAAGCTAAATAGGACCAGGCTTGTTTTATCATCAGATGGGAGACCACCAGGAAATCCCAGAACTTCAAACTAGATTGGGAAATTTAAACAAAAATTCCAGAAAGTAATAATAATATTTATATATTGTTGCAAAAAAAAAGCTATGTAAATATGTCTATGAAATTAGCTGGAACCCACTCAATTTTAGTGAGACTTTAAGGTACGTATGGAATGGGGGCACTCTCAAAGTTGCAACGGTTCAGGAAAAAAAACATTGTTTCAAAACCATATTTGAACTCTCTTTTAACAGCCAGCTGGAAATAAAATTGATTGTCTTGTTTGTATCCCCTGCCTGTTTTTATCCTTTTAACTTTGTTAGAAATTAAAGTGATTGAAAGTTAGTTTCAACCTGTCTGGTGACAGTGTAGGTGACATATTGGAAATATGTGGCTTCAATGCACATTTGAAGGTGTGTGGAAGAGAGTCACAGAACCAGAAAACCATAGAGTGGGAGATGACCTTGTGCTAATTCTATTTCCTGTCCTGTCCACAGAGAAAATACAGTGCTGGAGCATTCCCAAGAAATAGCAAGCTTTTGCTTGGACCTCAACTAAAAGAGATCCCACTGTACTATTAGATAATGGCACCATCGTTATCAAATTTCTTCCAGCGTTTGTGTTGTTATATTCACCAGAGCTTATGGCCTATTGGATGGATTCCTGTTCTCTGGAGACCAGAGGACAAATAAGTGATCTCTTCTAATACGAAAAGATTTCAGGTTTTTGAAGAGTGAAATTATATTTTCTTTCAATTATAATATCTTGTGAGGATGTTCTTTTTTTAAAAAAAAGTGTTATTGGTAGATGAACTTATGGATGGAAAAGTAAAGTAAAATATGAATAAATATTCTGATATTGTTTGACATTGGAGAAGTAAAACTGGGAAGTGGGATATGGCTGTATTATTCCATTGCAGGTTCTCAATTCTTCAACTCCAGTGACATATTTTTCTTGGGCTGAACTGGAAAATAACTATCCTTAGGAATGTGCATACAATCAACAATACCCCACTATACTACTTACTTTATTACTCTATTCTGGTGTATTGTCTCTGTGAAAATAAAGTTCAGCGCTACCCTTATTTTCAGTTAGTTACTTTCATGCTGTTTCCATCTTGAATGAGAAAAACCAATCAATAGATCTCTCTTTAAATGCAAGAATTCTTACCAAATTGTAATATAGTTGCCAGATAATGAGTGGAATTCCAACAGTAGAGACAGAATGAGTGAAGAAGGCATTGGGAACTATTTTTACCCACTACTGGCCTTCCTTTGATCAGAACCACATCTAAGATCATTCTGGTCCCAGACTCTATGAGGTGACAGATCACAGGAATTTCAATATTGTAGATAATGTCTTTTCTTATATATACATATAGAAAAACTTTATTGTTTTCAGTGTGAGTTCAAAACTGCAGTTCTTTTGCCTGCTCACCCAAATATTATAACCAGTTGTTTGATGCAACTTAATAAGAATGCAATGTGTCTTTTTAAAGGACCAGGCTAATTGATTGTTCGTCTGAGCATAAAATACTTACGTAACATCGGGAAGGCAACCCAAGCCACCTAAACTCTTGATGATATATGCTAGTGTCCTTTCCAACCAGCCACAGGAAAATAAAATAAAAATAAAATGTTTGGGGTCTTTCAAAGTCCAGAAATACAGATCTTTAACAAGTACTCATATATTCAAAAAGCTGCTTTGCGGGGATTCCCAAGCTTCCTAGAGTGTATTTAAGGGCACACAAAAAAGAAAAAAATCCTATTATAGCATGGAGTTCTACTTGTTGTAGCTTTTGTTCAGTATAAAAGGATTAGCAGGGCATGTTTCAATTTCCGCTTATTTTTATTGTTCTTTAGTTGAAAAACTTAATACATCGAAGTCTGCCTTTCTACTTTTAAAGAAACTGGCCAGCTATCAATTGCCAACAAGAAATATTAGTTAGCAGAATTAACTTTAATGCAGTAAACATTGCTGTACTTGAGGACATACAGCATACAGTGAAAAAGTAAGTACATTCTCTTTGAGTTCTATGGTTTTATGTATCAGGACATAGTAAAAATCATCTGGTTCTTAGCAATTCTTAAAAGTAGGTAAATACAACCTCAGATGAACAACACATATTACACCATATCATCATTTATTTTACAGAAAGATGGAGAAGCCATTTGTGAAAAACTAAGTATATACCCTTACTGCTTCTAGAAGTATGAAGAGGCTAAGTAGTATCCAGATGCTGCTAATAAAGTGACCTTGATCAATTGATCATCAGCAAGTGTGACTATCTCTATAAAAGCCAAAGTTTTAGGAGTTTACTGGTCTTCAGCATTGAGGTGTGTGTTAACACAATGCCAAAGGTTAAAGTCTTCATTCAGCAATGATCTTAGAGAAGCAATTGTTGCTGGCCATCAATATGGGAAGGGTTATAAGGCCATTTTCAAACAATTTAAAGTCCATCATTCTACAGTGAGGAAAATTATTTGCAAGTGGAATCATTCAAGACTGTTCTAATCTTTCCAGGAACCCTAGCAAATTCACCCCAAAGTCAGACCGTGCAATGCTCAGAAAAATTGCAAAAAATCCAAGAATTGCACCTCAGATTCTACAGTCCTCAGTTAGCTTGTTAAATGTTAAAGTTCATGATAATATAATTAAAGAAAGACCGATGGCATTTTTTGAAAGGATTTCCAGGAAAAAGTCTCTTCTCTCTAAAGAAATATGGCAGCATGGCTTAGATTTGCAAAGTTGCACCTGATCAAATCACATGACTTTTGGAACATTGTACTTGGGACAGGTAACACCAAAGTGGAGATATTTGCCCATAATGCACTGTGCCACATTTAGTGAAAACCAAACAGAGCATATCAACAGCACAAACATCTCATATCAACTGTGGTGATGGCTGATAATTCGGGCTTGTTTTAAAGCCACAGAACCTGAGTACCTTGCAATCATTGAATCGACCATGAACTGTTTACCGAAGTATTGTAGAGTCAAATGTAAAGACTGACAGCTAAAGCTTGGCCAACATTAGGTCATGCAATAGGACAATGATGCCCAGCACACCAGCAAAACTACAACAGAATGGCTGAAAAAGAAAAGAATCAAGATGTTGCAATGGCCCAGTCAAAGTCCAGACTTCAACCCAATTGAAATGCTGTGGCGGGACTTCAAGAGAGCTGTGCATAAAGAAATACCTACAAATGAATTGAAGCAAGGTTGTAAAGAATAGAATAACCTTGGAGATCTTCTAGTCCAGCCCCGTGCTCAAGAAGGAGAACCTATACCAATTTAGATAAGTGACTGTTAACTTTAGACTTTTCTTAAAAACATCCAGTGATGGAGTGCCCACAATTTCTGGATGCAAGCCGTTCCACTGGTTAATTGTCCTCACTGTTAGGAAGTTTCTCCTTAATTCCACATTGCTTATCTCTTTGATTAGTTTCCAACCATTGCTATTTGTCCTGCTCTCTGGTCCTTGTGGGCCAAATTCCTCAACAACGATGTGAGAGACTGAAAATGTCATACAGAAAATGATTACTTCAAGTTATTCCTGCTAAAGGTGGTTCTACAAGCTATTGAATCATAGGGTATACTTAGTTTTTCACACATGGATTCTCCAGTTTGGATTTCTTTTTGTAAAATAAATGATGATGGGATGTAATATGTCCTGTGTTGTTAATATGTGGTTGTATTTATCTACTTTTAAGAACTGCTAAGTACAGATGATTTTGCTATGTCCTGATGTGTAAAACCATAGAACTCAAAGTGGGTGTATTTACTTTTTCACATGACTATATATCCTATTTTACCATAAAAGTTGGAAGAAGAGAAAGGACTTCTCAATGACCACATATTTAAATTATAAATCCTTAGCTCCAAGTTAAATTTGGCATCCGTTTTGATAGCACTTCAGCATATGAGAACAAACGTATTTTTCCGAGCATTTGATTTACTATATGCATGTTTTCCATGCCTTGTATTTTACCTGCTGAGGGGATATGCTTATTACTGCCATGATATTTTCTTTGTTTCGAAACTACATTATACTTTACAATTAGATTTCATGATGCTTAGCTGTCATGTACAATGCATGAATACTAGAAAAGCAGACCGTATTTTTAGTTTTATGATATAAATGTCAAAATGTCTATATTTGTTTAATTTTTAAACCAGCCAACTCAGTCTTGATTTTGAATAGTATACAAAAATGCCAGCACTATCAAACCAAACATACAAGACTTTCACCACTAGGCCTAGAAGAAGAGCCAGGCTTTAAGAGGTCATTTAAATAAGATCATGGTGGGCACCATGTAGTTTTCTGGGAAGAAATCATATTTGGAGCAAGTGCTGCAACAAAAAAGTCAACTTTTTGGATCCCATCAGGTGACATTCTCTAACTGATGGAATATAAGGCATGTCATCTCTATAGGATGTGCAGAAACTACTGAAGGTTGACAGTGTGTCCTTCAAATAATCAGGCCCTATGTCAGGAAAGACTTTACATAAGTCCTTTTTATAAATGATAACCAGTGTAGCTCATGAAGCAATAACATTACATAGGTATATGGTTTGCCCATAATGGCCTGTGATGATGTATTCTGGACAAGCTGCAGCTTGTGAGTAGTCTTTAAGGGCAACTCTATGTTGTCTGCACTGCAATAGTGCAAATATGTACTGATCAAAGCCTGCATGACTGTCCTAAGACTTTCCCAGTCCAGAGAAAGGATGGAATTGGCAGAGGAATTTCTGCTAAAACCTGCCTTGAGGCAACTGTCACCTGCTCTTTGAGTAGGAGCTGTGAGTAGATACTCTCCAAATGGTACACTAGTCCTGCTCCCATTCCATGAAAACTGACTCAATCTGGCTACAGGGAATGGATATGTCATGCCCCTGGTGGAGACTGACTCTGAGGAAGAGGAGGAACAGCCAACAGGGAGTGGGAGTGTGGCTCCAGAGGTGGTGGAGGAGGCTGGGGAAGGGCAGAGGCTGGCTGAGCAATCAGAGGAGGATCCAGGCCCATCCCCTATCCATCCTAGGTGATGCAGAGAGGAGAGGATCAGGGAAAAGCGAGGTCTACTCAAGAGATTACCATGATCCTCCTCGTGGCTTGCAGCTGAGAGCTATGTATATAAGTTTGTAACTACACAGTTAGAATTGCTGGAGTCAAAGTTTAGTGTTTACTTTGAAAGAGGTTTATCTTTGCTGGCGTTCTTCCCATGGACTCTCCTCGGTTATTTTCCTGGAGTTTATGATTAGTTATCTTGGCTTGCTTTGGAACTCTCGTCAATGCACTTTGTTTTGGTTTTCTTTTTGCCTCATTATTTACTTTTGTGACTTTAAACTGTACCTAATAAAACAGTGAAGTTAAGTTGAAGGCCTTACCGGACTTTAATATATGTTTTGGGTTTTGGGTTATTTTGAGAGACTACGGGTCATCACATTTTGACTCCAGCCACCCCTTCAACTTATTTTTACTTTTTTGTGGGGTGACCATGGAACAGCTCAGAGCAGAGGTTGCCCAGTTAACCCAGCAAGTGGCTCTTTTGACTGCACAGGTGGCACAAATACAAGCTGCCCGGCCACGCCAAAAATGCCTAGTGGTACTGCCAGATAAATTTGATGGTTCGCTGGCCCAATTTCCAGCATTTTTTGGGCAGTGCCAGCTTTACATGAGCCTTCGGACTTTCCCACTGATGGAGATAAGGTGGGGGTTTTTATTAGTTTGTTTTCAGGCTCTGCAGCACATTGGGCGATGCCTCTGTTGACCCAGCCCAACCAGGTGTTGGACAATTCACCAAGTTTTGCTGTCAGTTTCAGGCCATGTTTGAGGACCCTGTTCAAAGCCAAACAGCAAACAGACATTTGAGAGAGTTGAAGCAGGGGTGTGGCTCACTCATGAATTATATTGCTAGTTTTCGGGTGGTTGCTCAGGATGTACAATGGAATGAGGCAGCACTATTAGACCAGGTCCAGGAGGGTTTGTCATCAGAGCTCCTGATGACAGGAGCTGAGTTGGCACGCACTGAATGCCCTTGCACCCTTCAGGAGCTCATGCATCTGTGTCTTCATATCAATGCTAGACTTCAGCAACAACAGGTGTGATGATGGACAGAGACCGTATCTGTTTCCAGCAAGACGGCGCCCTTGGTGGAAGTGCCTTTGGAGGAATCCATGCAGTTGGGGACTGGTCACCCTCGCCTGACTCAAGTAGAAAAGGATAGATGTCATCGTGATGGTTTATGCCTCTATTGTGGCAATCTAGGCCATTTTGCCGCCAAGTGTCCTGTTACGACATCCACAACAGCGATGCCTGCGGTGGCAGGAAATGAGCATCACTCGGCCTACGGGGGTCTGTAGGTCGAGGTGTAAAGTCCTTTGGCCCGCCATCTTCACCAACCTTGGCATCCTCACCACCGTTGACATTTCCACCAGAATTGTTATTGCTGAAGCATCTTTTGCTGACAGCAGTGTGTTCGTGCCTGGTGTGGGAGCGGTGGAGATCGAAGCCTTGGTCAACTCAGGGGCCACAGCCAATTTCATGGATGCTCATTTTGTAGAGCAGTGGTTCATTCCTCAGTAACAGGTGTCCCTGCCAGCAATGGTAGAGATGATTGATGGTCAGCCCCTTCGTTTGGGACCTGTGGTTGCTGCAACTAAACCCCTTTGCATGCGTATTGGGCAGCATGTGGAGGAAACCATGTTCTACGTTACTGCAGTGCCTCATTTTCCAGTGGTGCTGGGTTTGGAGTGGTTACAGGCCCATGATCAACAGATTGTCTGGTTGTTTGGAGCTGTGCAGTTCCTTGATAGGAAGTGCAACAACCATTGCTTGCGCTCCTGTGCAGGGAGTGTGGCTACTCCCATGGGCCTGGATCTACCTGCGGAGTTGGTGGACTTTGCTGATGTGTTTGGGGAAGAAGGAGGCAGATCAGTTGTCTCCGCATCGGGCATATGACTGTCCAATCAACTTGTTGCCTGATGCAAAATTGCCGGTGGGTCAGATATATTCCTTGTCGGAACCAGAGTTGGCCGTGTTGTGGGATTTTATTGACAAGAACCTCTGGAAAGGGTTTATCCAGCCTTCTACCTCCCCATTGGCTGCACCAGTGCTTTTTGTAAAAAAGAAATTGGAAGAGCTACATTTGTGTTGTGATTACCGCAAGTTGAATGCAATCACAGTGAGGAGTCGGTACCCGCTTCCCCTCATCCCTGAACTGATTGAGCGGCTTCGTCAAGCTAAGATCTTTATGAAGTTGGATTTGTGTGGGGCCTACAATCTGGTTCGCATTCGTGCAGGGGACAAGTAGAAAATGGGTTTCTGGACGAGGTACGGACATTTTGAGTATACCGTGATGCATTTTGGATTAACCAATGCCCCAGCTGTGTTCATGCATTTCATGCACGATGTTTTCTGCGATTTGTTGGATAAATACATGGTCATTTATTTAGATGACATTTTAATTTACTCAAGACTCCCTGCAGGAACACTGGCAACATGTGCAGCTGGTGTTGCAACGTTTGCATGATAACCACCTATTTGCTAAACATGAGAAGTGTCAGTTTGCACAAACCATGATTGACTTCTTGGGACATCATATTTCATCTGCCGGGGTGGAAATGGACCTGGAAAAGATACAATTGTTGCAGACATGGGAACCTCCACAGCGGGTTAAGGATGTGTTAAGAACATCCACAGTGGGTTAAGGATGACTGTTGTGGTTTGCGAACTACTACCGCACATTTATTCCCCGCTTTGCTGCCTTGACTGCTCTCCTTTCTAATCTGCTCAAGAAAGGGGAGAAATTCCATTGGGGTGCTGAGGAGCAGGCAGCTTTCGAGGCATTGAAAGTCGCCTTTGCTTCCGAGCCTATCCTCAAACACCCTGATCCAGGCCAGCCATTTGTGATGGAAATAGATGCTTCCAATGTGGCTGTTGGTGCAGTGCTCCTCCAGGCCTATGCTCCCGCAGGCACCTTGTTCCCGTGCACATATTATTCCCAGAAGTTGTTGGCTCCAGAGTGCAACTAGATGATTTCAGACAAGGAGCTATTGGTGGTTAAGGTCGCTTTTGAGACCTGGTGGCACTACCTGGAGGGGGCTCATCACCAAATCGAAGTTCGGACGGATCATCGCAATTTGGAACACCTACGTACAGCTCAGACATTGAACCAGCGTCAGGTGAGATGGTCCTTATTCCTTGCTCGATTTCATTTCCGGGTGACCTATGTTCCAAGTGGAAGGAATCAACACGCTGACACCCTATCTCGGAAGCCTGAGTATACCCAAAGGGAGGATAAAATCTTGCCCTGGACGGTGATTCCGTTGGAGCGGTTTGTGGCCACCAAGGAACCTGTGGACCTCCGAGTGAGGATTCAGGAGGCACAGCGGCAGGACCTATTTGTGGCAGCTCGACGTCGAGAATTGGATGAGAATGGGAGACAAGAGACTCTTTGGGTGTATATTGGGGACCTGTTGCAGTTCCGTGATTGCATTTATGTGCCTGGAGGTCCTGTTTGTGACCTTATCCTACATCAATATATGATAGTCCGGCAGCAGGACACTTTGGGGTGTTCAAAACACTGCACCTCATCTCTAGGACATTTTGATGGCTGAGACTTAAACATGATGTGTCAGAATATGTGGCATTCTGTGGGATCTGTCACCAAGCCAAGTATGCTCCTGGTGCACCCCCTGGTCTCTTGCAGCCCTTGCCCATGCCAGAACGAACATGGGGGGGCAGTTTCATTGGATTTCATCATTGAGTTACCACCATCGAATGGTGCCACAACCATTTTGGTGGTGGTGGATATGTTAACTTAAATGGCCCACTTTATTCCATGTGCAGGTCTTCCATCGGCCAAGATAACAGCTCAATTATTCATCTCCCATGTTTTCCGGTTGCATGGGTTACCAGACCACGTGGTATCAGATCTGGGGGTACAATTTACGGCACGCTTCTGGCAGACCCTACTCGCGAAACTGCAGGTTCAGGCGTTTCTGTCGTCTGCTCATCACCCCAAAACTGATGGGGCGACAGAGAGAATGAATGCTATTTTGGAGCAGTACATCCGCTGTTTCAGCAATACTCAACAAGACAATTGGGTGGAAGTGCAGCCAGTGGCAGAATTCACTTATAACAATGCTCAACATGCATCCACCCGTGTGCCCCCTTTCTTTGCTAACTATGGGTTTCATCCACGACTTTTTCCTTTAGCCCCGTCTGATTCGCCAGTTCCGGCAGTGGATACGTTCTTGCAGGAGTTAAAAGCCGTGCACCACATGGTCCGCAATCAACTAGAGAGCGCCAAGGAGGACTATAAACGGTTTGCAGACCACCATCGTTGCAGTGTTCTGCCTTTAGTGGTAGGCAATCGGGTTTGGCTCTCTACTCGATACTTACCAACGATGCGACCATTGAAAAAGAAGCTAGTTCGAAATTATATTATCTCCTGCCTTCCTGATTCCTTTGATGGGCTTCAGTTTGCTTACAAAGAAAATAGATCAACCGAGGATGCAATTATTACTGTGCTTCACATGGCCTTATCCCATTTGGAAACACCGGGGAATTATGTAAGAATGTTGTTCGCAGATTTTAGTTCTGCTTTCAATACCATCATACCGCACAGATTAATAGCCAAGCTCAAAGATCTAGATTTTCCAGATTCTATTTGTTTATGGATATTGGATTTTTTAACAAATCGTCCACAAAGAGTTAAATTGAATGATTATATTTCTACTGTCAAGACACTTAGCATTGGCACTCCGCAAGGTTGTGTCCTTAGTCCACTACTGTTCTCCATTTATTCATCAGATTGCACAAATAAACATTCCCAACAATAAGATAATAAAATTTGCAGACGATACTACGCTTGTAGGACTTATTTCTGGGGATGATGAGTCTGCATATTGGGATGAGGTATTACAGCTATCCCACTGGTGCAAAAATAATAATCTTCTATTTAACATTAAGAAGACCAAGGAGGTTATAGTGTGGACTATAGGAAAAAAAGAGCAGACATTCAGCCAATGTATATAGAGGGAGTTCGTGTGGAACAGGTGGTTGAATGTAAGTATCTCGGGACCATCATTACAAATGACCTGACCTGGAGTGCAAACACCACTGCTTTAATTAAGAAGGCACAACAACGGTTGTATTTACTAAGGATTCTTAGGAAACAACAACTGGCTGAGAGTCTACTGACTACCTTCTATCGGAGTTCAATTGAGAGTATATTATCCTACTGTCTCTGTGTATGGTTCTCGAGCTGCACAGTGGCAGAGAAAAAGGCAACTCAGAGGGTGATTAAGATGGCCCGAAACATCATTGGCTGCTCACTCCCCTCTTTGGAAGAACGGTATAGGAATAGATGTAAGAGGAAGATATTTAATATATTGAATGACTCCTCTCATCCGGGACATCAGCTCTTTGAACTATTACCATCGAGACGGAGATTCAGGGTATTAAGAACAAGGACGACTAGATTTAAGAACAGTTTTTATCCAAGTGCAGTTTTGAGTTTGAATGCAGGGTCATAAGATTTTGTGGAATTTAATGGCTGAGAGTAATGGGGTATTTACATTTTTAAATTGTATAGAGATTATTGTATGGTCTGTTGTGTTTAATTTTATTTTTCTTTCAATAGTGTTGTCCAGTTTTACTTGTGGAAGAGCACCTCATTTCGTTGCACCCGCTTGCGAGTGTAATGACAAATAAATTCTTATGTCTTATGTCTTAAAAAGCTTGATCACCGTTACTTTGGACCTTTTCTGGTCGAGGCGATGATCAATCCTGTGGCTTATTGTCTCTCCCTGCCACAGACCATGCATAATCATCCTGTTTTTCATCATTCCGTTAGTCCCTGCCTCGGCCAACAGTCCGCATAGACCGACTCCATCACAGCCAGCCCCAGTAGCCCCTCTGGGAGAGGAGTACGAAGTGGATAGCATCCAAGATTCACGCCAGTTGCGAGGTTGATTTCAGTATTTGGTGGCTTGGAAAGGTTATGGACCAGAGGACTTCACCTGGGTCGATACCACTGATGTTCATGCTCATTTGGTCCAGGACTTTCATGCTCAGTTTTCTCAATGTCCTCATCCGCCTGGTCCTCATGTGGGGGGGGATAGTGTCATGCCCCTGGTGGAGACGGACTCTGAGGAAGAGGAGGAACAGCCAACAGGGAGTGGAAGTGTGGCTCCAGAGGTGGTGGAGGAGGCTGGGGAAGGGCAGAGGCCGGCTGAGCAATCAGAGGATCCAGGCCCATCCCCTATCCATCCTCGGTCATGCAGGGAGGATAGGATCAGGGAAAAGCGAGGTCTACTCAAGAGGTCTACTTGTGATCCTCCTCGTGGCTTGCAGCTGGGAGCTATGTAACTGCTTAGTTGGAATTGCTGGAGTCAAAGTTTAGTGTTTACTTTGAAAGAGGTTTATCTTTGCTGGCGTTCTTCCCATGGACTCTCTTCGGCTATTTTCCTGGAGTTTATGATTAGTTATCTTGGCTTGCTTCAGAACTCTCATCAATGCAGTTTGTTTTGGTTTTCTTTTTGCCTCATTATTTACTTTTGTGATTTTAAACTGTGCCTAATAAAACAGGGAAGTTAAGTTGAAGGCCTTACTGGACCTTAATGTATGTTTTGGGTTTTGGGTTATTTTGAGAGACTATGGGTCATCACAGGATGAGAACCGCCACAAAAACACCTTGCTTCCCATTCCATATTAGGAATTCCAATATTAGGAATATTAGGAATTCCAATATTTAGGAATTAATCAAATTAGATTAATCAAATTAATCAAATTTACACAGCACATGACACCACTGGCTAAATTCTCATTCACTCACAACCACAAATTAACCAACCTGGCAGGTTGTGTGAATCTATTCTCTAATTGTCAGTTTTATTTCTGATCACCAGAATCATTGGCCTAAAGCCAGAAATCCATAGAGAATCCATACTCTGAACCCTGTAATAAAATTAATGAGTTGGCAGGCTAGCAGTACAGTGGGTTGCTTATACATGGTTCCAGAGATGCTTCATGAAGGAATACAACTTGCTGAAAAGCTCATGGGGTTTGCAACTTATTATATATAGGGTCTAACAAGCGAGCAGAAATAGTGCTACATTTGTTCATTGCTTTCAGTTCTGCTCAAAAGCTGGCAGGCTGCTTGGGACAAAAAAGTTCACTGTGATGTGAGGCAAATGTTATTTTACCCTCCCTGACCAGGTTTTTTTTTCCACCAATGTTCTGAATTGGCTAATTCAAAAAATATCCCTCATGAATGTTAGTAGCTACATGCATTGTTTTCAGTCTAAACAGAGGGAAAACATGCTCCTCTTGAAGTCAGTCATGATAGCACATGAAGAATGATCATTACAATTCTTGCTCCTGATAAGTCCATCATTTACTTAGCAGAACTATTTTCACTGCAATAAAATGGAAATTCTGATCCAAGGTGATTGGATAAAATCTAAATAGCACAGAAATGAAGAATTCTTGTTGTTCTGCAGTGGGAAAGTAACTGCAAGGTATGCTTTTATTAGAATTAGTAAAGATGAACAGCTTAGGAACAGCCTTTTTTCATTGTCATTTTATAAACCGCTATAAATATCTTGATGCAAAGGCCTATTACATTGTTCAAGGTCAAATAAGGAAGAATTACTTTTTCCTTCTAAATTTCTTCCTCCTAAGCTCATTCTCAATTTATACCCTGCCAATCCAGCTCTTTCCTTCTCATCACCCTATAGCAGACATCTCAGGTTGCCATATTTTTTCCACACTTTCAGTCATTTGCCTTGAAACGTTAGAGGTGTTCCAATGTAAACACAGTGAAAGGTTATGCTGGCATAGCTTAGAATGTGCATTGTTCTGCTCTCCTCTCTGTGTGTCAGTAAAGCAGAATGTTACCAGGAGCACAAAAGCTATGGCAGAAGAATTCCAGCTAGAAAAACAGTTGTAAGAAGTGTGTCCACTGTAAAATATCCTTTGCTCAGTTTCAGGCATTCTGCTGGGGTTTGTGTGAAAAGGGCAAATAGCAAATATAAAAAAGAATGTGCACAAAGAAAGCATGCTATTCTCCTAGTCTTTAGCAACATCTTTTCCTCTGGTTGGCCACATCTGTTGCCCTTCACCAAGGTAGTACCATAGTGATATTTCCCTCCCACCAAGATCCCCTCCTGATTTGGGAGTTTGTTCTCCTCCCAAGTCAGGACTTTGGTCCTACAATAAAAGGCACACCTCCAAGAACCTGCTGTGCATCCATAACCCAGAACTGGGCTTGCATTAACTCCCTGCCCCTTGTATATAAAGCCAGGCTTCACTTCCATAGCTGCTGGAGAAAGGCCTCTCTGCAGCAAACAGAGGTGACAGTAGCTCCAAGCAGCAGCAGCAGTAGTAGCAGCAAATTGACCCAGGGAAGGGCATTCCCAGGACAGAAAGCTGCAGGGATGACGTTGCAGGGAAGGCAGGCAAGCAAGCAGAACAGCTCCACCACCTTCGGAAGAAGGGGGGGAGGACAAGAATGGGAGAAAAGTCCGGGGCACAAGGACTTGAAAGGATGGATTTTGGCTCAGGACTTGAAGGTCAATTCGCTTCATCTTGTCTACGGCCTTTAAAAAAAATAAAAAAAAGACAAACGATCTGGGCACGGAAGATTCAATTACGGGAACGGCTTAACTGCTACACTGCCTCTGATTATGCCAGGCGCGCGTACCAATCTCTCTTCGCACAATATTGGTTAATGCCCTTTTGTAGTTGGCGAATGTCAGCCCGAACGCAACAACCAGGAAACCTCGCGGATGCAAACAAACGGACAGTTTTCGCCGGTCGCGTTTCCTGGTTCTCCTTGCGGTTACTATGGAGCGGAGGGAGGGAGCACTTTTCCCCTCCCCGTTTTTCTCCTTCAAGCTGTTTGTCCGGCCTGCGCCCAGGTGCGTAGAGCGCACCGGCCTCTCTTCTGGGCAGACCGTTCCGTTCCTTAGCCAAGCGGCGCGTCAGTGAGAGCGTCCTTTCTGGTCTCCTCAGTCCCGCAGCCTGACCGAAGCGGCCACCTTTGGCCTCCACTCCCCTCCGGGGCCGCCGAGTTCCCGTTTCGAGCTGTTAATCTGGAAAGATCAAACTCGCTTCGGTTCCCGGGCTCTGTCCTCCACTCCCCCACCCCCTTTATGCGCAGGACTCCCACTGCCTCCCCCTCTGACCTAAGAAGGAATTACAGGGGCATTTTCTCGTCTCTTTCGCCTTCTTTGCTTGCGCGCAACAGTGTGGCTTGAAGCACGTGCCGAGGCGGCAAGAAGAAAGGCCGGCAGAAAAGGGGAAGAGGAATAAAGGAGGAGGGAGGGAGAGAGAGAAAGAGAATCTGCCGCAGAGAATTTGCCTCTTCAACCACCCCCCCCAGTCTCCCGCGCCTCGTACCCTGCTTATCTTCCCCTCCCTTCCCCTCGCCTCGCCTCCCAAGCTTCGCTCCCTCGCCCGCCTGGCTACAGTTCTAATTGGCTACCGGCATTTGACAGGCGGAGCTCGCCTCGGGACGTGGCCAATATATCCAGCATGAGTGGGAGGGCACAGAGCTAATTTCTGTCCCTGGGCAGAGCCCCGTTTCTTTCTCCCCCACCCCGCACCCTTGGCTTCTTCTCACACGGACACGCTCGCTTGCTCCCTTTTCCTCTCTGCTGCCTCCTCGCCACCCGCTTTCCTTGTCTTCCCGGTTTTGGGAAGAGAGTCCATCCGTCGAAGGGATACCTGAGCTACAAGCACATACATCTCTCTTCCTCTCTCCTGACAAGGATTTATTTATTCAGAGGTTCGGAAGGTGGGAAGCTAAACCCGGCACACAAAAGACCTCTCGCTTTGCCTCCTGAGCGCCTTGCCGGCAGTTCAAGCAGCTGCCAACATCTGCACCCTGGATTAGTGGCGAGCGCCGAGCGATCTCGGAGGGCAAGGGCGTCTTGCGACCCCTCACACACACACACACTACCCCCTGCACAGGCAGGCGAAGGAAGCTCCTGATTCATGGCTCGCGGGAAAGCCAAGGACGGGGATGGCAACTGGAAGAAATTCATCTGGAACTCGGAGAAGAAGGAATTTTTAGGGAGGACCGGCGGCAGTTGGTGTGAGTATCTGCTCCGCCGCGATTTGCTTCTTGTGCTCCGCACAAGAAGGCGCGAGGTCAATTGATGGCGTGGGGGGAGTCCGCCGCCTCGCGTGTCCGTGTTGGATCGTCGGTCTGAGCACCTGACTCGCGGTAGCCGCTTTCCTTCCCAGGCCGGCAGGGCAGGGCAGGGATGCCGTCGACGTGGTGTAAATCTTGCGGGTCGCTTTTCTCGCTCGGGGTGGCTGGCTCGCTTCCCTCCCATCTCCCGTGCTGTCCGGTTTAAAAATACACACCAGACCCCCCTACTTCCCATCTTTGGGGGTGGGGGGAACCCAGGAGGCTTTGTATGGGAGGTGGGAGAGATGAGCAATGGTCTTGTGCCCCCAGGGAGACTTTCCAGGATGGCAGAACCTTTCAGGAACTATGACAAACCAAGGAGGGTTGAGGGTTATTTTTAAGCCTTAGATGTGTGAGTTCATGGAACATGCCAACTTCCCCCCCACTCCCAGCCCAACCAAGGCTAATGCTAACTGCGCTTAACATATTAACACAAACTATTGTGTGAACACTGCCATCATTGGCTGCTTGAGCATTGTGCATGTAAAAAAGGATCAGGTTGATTTCTTTTTGTGGAATTAGCTTAGTGGTGTTGCTATGGCAGACTTTCCTGGGAGAAACCTGGAGCTCTGATTTGGGGGGGGGGGAGAAAGTCCATCAGATGTGAGGCCAACATTCCCGGGTGGGCTGGGCAGGGTGATCAGAACTGACATTCAGTATCCTTGGAGGGCCTTCAGATTGGGGAAGGAAGGCTGGCTGCTTTGTCACCTTGCAGAGTGGACTTTCCTCTCTGTGCTGCAGCCTGTTGCCTCTGCATTAAAAGAGCAGCCTGCGTTCCTTTTCCTTTTCCGCCCCGCCACCCCATCAAAAAGGTCACACTGAAGGGCATTGATAGACACGAACGCATCGTGACTGCAGGCAGGGCAGAGTGGGTAGGTGCCAGGAGAGAGGGAGCGCCCTGCTCCCCCTTCTCCCGCTACACTCCTTGTCAGCATAGTAGCCACTGCGGCTGCTTTGCTTTGCTCAGGAAGGACACCACACAGGGAGAAGGACATACCAGTCAAGGGGCCTGGTGTTTCCTTTTGCTGCTCTAAAATGGCTACCAGAATCCTTGGGAATTGGGGACAGAAAAAGAGAAGGCTGGGACTGTTTTTTAGCCCATCAACTCCAAAGGGTTAATAATGCATCAGAGCTCAAGGTTAGTCAAGGTGATACCTTCCAAGCAAAGAGGTAATGGCAGACTTGCTTGAGATCCCTGGGGAAGCAGAGCAACTGCATTAAGGAGAATCCTGAATTGGTTTAAGAGAGGACCTTTTGGATGGATACACACAACTCTTGAAAATCTGACTCGCTGTCTGTCCATATACCTTCCCTGAGAGAGGAAGGTCTAAAGAGCTGCAGAGGTAGGAAAAACGAGACAGAGAGAAAGGTCAAGTTGGAAAGCAAAAGAAGTTTAGAAATAATAAAGTCCTTGAAGGCTGTCTTCTTAACAACTAAACCTAGGTTGAATGGGACTTGAAGATTCAGAACACACGCAGGCAAAAATAATTTGATTGTTCACCCTTCCTTTTCACACTCACTCTATTTGCCGCTTGGTTTAGACATCCTTACCTCAACTACCACTATAGGAGTGAGGCCCTATTCATGGGCTCACAAATCACTGTGTTGCACAAGCCAGCTCAAGCGCAAAAGTCATTGTAGATTTTCAGAGACTTACTGATCTGCCAACTCCCATGTCACTTTTGACAATTTATAAAACAATATTAACTTCAGAACAGGCACTGTTGTCTCCCCTTGCTTTTAAACAGGCTTTTTGTGCCAGCCAAGAAGCACTAAATGCTATTTATTTTCTAGTCGTTTCCAAGGGAAAAAGTCTGACAAATTTTCATGTGGATTGTGCAGAGCACATTCAGGGCCTTTTATATTACAGTAATATGCTAGATATGACTGTCCTTGAAGGAAAGGATAGGTTGCCCTTGAATCTCATCCTACCACTGATGGAGTTTGAAACTTAAGTATCTCTGTAGCTCCCGCAGAGTACAGTATCTAGAACATTCTAATCTCTTCTAAAGATTTTTTTTTTGCAAATTAGAAACATCAACTATACCCAGAAGCAACAAATAGGTTTATGTGGTAAAAAAAAATGTTTGTAATGAATGAGAATGGCTGTATGAAATAAGAGCTTAGAGAGGAAAGGGAAAAGGTTAAGTGCATATCAAAATAATCCAATGTTAGTTTAAGAATTCTGGTTAGGGAGCTGTTTCCAGCTGCATTTGTTGCCCAGGTGTCACTTCATGGCTGAATCTAACTAATGTCATCTTAGAAATTTTCAGGCTTGAATCCTCATAAAAGAGATGAATAATGGCTTTCATTACAGCATAATTCCCATCATCACAAACTATGGCTTAGTTCTGACTAAGTTGATTTAGTTCAATTATTCTCAGGGTACTAGACTGTCTTGTGATGCCCAATTACTGAGGGGACAATAAAATGTCCCTTATATCACTTTCAGAGTAGTTAGACCAGTAAATGATCTCTACATTTGATAGTACGCTGTTCTATTGCTTTAAAAATGCCATGTCTTTCCTTTTAGAACCGATTTCTTCTGTAACCCCAGGAAGACAGTGGAACTTTTGAGGTTGTGGGTTACTATTAAGATCCTGATTAGGAATGTCATCTAAACACATGTCCCTTCACTGCCCTCCATATGTGCCACCCGTAGCACTTTGCTGTCAGCAGGTTTTCTCTAGTTCATTTCAACAGCACCTCTTATGACTGTACTCTGGAAAAAATGCTCAAATCTCTCTGACGTCACAGTTATTTGCCTACTGCTGCCTGGTTACTGTAGAGTGTGTTAAACCCAGGAGTGCTAAAACTATTGTGCTTCTGGTCTCTCTGGATTAGTTTCATTTTTCCCTTCTTTGGTGGAAAAACACCTTATTTTAATAGGGCTTATCCTGACCAGCTTGTGAAGGGAGAAATTTTTTTCTGTATGTATTACTTATTGCCGCTCTTTTAAAGCCATTCTGTACGAATATTGGTTCCAAAGATCACTGCTTTTAAAATGTAATTTGTAGTTTCACTGCCCCTTTTATATTCAAAAGTTGGATTGCTAGTAGGCTTGCACAGTGAGATTTTAGTGCAGTATGTAACACTGCTGCTAATCGGTTGAGATAATCCCTGTAAACTAAAAACTGATAAAACCAGATTTCAAAAACTGAAGTTCCCTGAAGCGGTATTACAAATAAAGTTTTATTCCACTTCCTTGAAAAACAGCAACAACTCCCCCCCACCCATTTTATTCTGTTATAATATTTTTGTGCATTAATCCAGCTGATTACAATTTGGTATTGTAACTAGGTGATTAATATGGAATAGGTTTCTTAATAGATTATATAAAAAGCAAAATATGAGAAAGCTGTTGAGAACTGAGTCTTCATAAGAGGATTTGAATCCACATAAATGTTGGGAAAGAGAGTTTAAAAAATTGAAAACAAGGAGTTTAATCAAGATAACTATTACAGCAAGTTGTATTTTTATGCAACTTCAGATATAGATATTATTCCAAGAACATGCTTTAAGCTTTCCTATGTAAGAAACATTCAGAATAATATGTGTAGATTTTAGATCCATTTGTAACAAAGTTGGGTGTTAGTTGAGTGTGATTAATTATAATAGTTGTCTCTTATTTATTTATCTGATTTATACTGTGCATTTTGTAGAGAAGTACTCTATCCCATATTTTCCCACAAAGAGCAATTCCGTGAGGTAGGTTGGACTAAAAGAAAATAGCTGGCCTAAAGTCACGCAATAAACTTCCTGGAACTCTCCATGCTTGGTCCAACACCTTAACTACCACATCACCTTGTCATCATATTTAAGGTCTATATTCCCTATCTCTCAGTGGTCCAGTTTTGCAATATAAGCCATTAACTCTGAGTTTGTTAACAGGAAGAGTTATGTTGGAGCTGGGAATGCACTGCTCCTGAATTCCTTTAAGGACACTGAGATCTAGCTAGGCATCGTTCTGGTTCTAACAATATCAGCCAGTCTTTCCCAACATTATACTTTTCAGATCTATTGGATTATAATTTGTTAAAAATTATTCTGTTCTGATCTCTTTAAATTTAGGTGCCATTGCTTGTGTTTGCTATCTTTTCTTCATAGCTATTGGCTTTAGTGTTGATTTTAATTGACCTGTACTGGTAATCTTGAAAAGCTGATGTGTATTCTAGTGGCCTATCAACCTTTTGTCCTTAATAGCAGTATCTGTTCTCTCTTGTCACAGTTAAGATCCTCCTCTTCTACGTGATCTTCTATGGCTGCCTGGCAGGCATCTTCATTGGGACCATTCAAGTCATGCTGCTCACTGTCAGTGAATTCCAGCCCAAGTATCAGGACCGAGTAGTACCCCCAGGTAACTATGTGGACAGTTGGGTAGGCTAATTACATGCCCCATTGCAGTGGGGTGGATACGGGTTTGCCTTTGGGGCTTTGTTGGGTTTTAGTGCAGGCTAATTACATGCCCCATTGCAGTGGGATAGATATGGTTTGCCTTTAGGGCTATGCTGGGTTGTAGAGATAGAGCAATTACCTTTTAACTACCTCTTTCAAAAAATTTCTGATATCCTCTATTGAAAGGGAAAAAAACATAAGTACTGCTAAAATCATCTTCCCCGAACTTGTATTGTGTAGACATTAGTGGATATCCTATCATCATCATATTAGTAAGAATGATGCGAATTGAAGTTTAATATATTTGAAGCATACCAAGTTGAGGAAACTGGTTTAAAGTCAGGCAGATTATTTAGCAGTTAAGTAGCATCCTCGAAATATTATAATACCTTCTGCATCATAAGGTAAGTTCTACATTTCATCCAGTTCTACATTTTCATCTGTCATATTATACTATAATTCATTCCCAAACAATGTGCTAAAAAGTCAAGACATATATGAATGACTTCCAACAATTCAAAAGATAGCTACAACTTTATTGTCTCTTGTCCTGCTTAAATGTTATACAAGTCCCTTCAGCCTATTCATTTAGCACTAGCACTTATATACCGCTTCATAGTGCTTTACAGCCTTCTCTCTTTAATCCATATGTTTCTTAATTTTCAAATACATAAATCATCAATTAGTCTCTATATAAGATTGTCAGCCTTTCAGAAAAGTTTGTTTTTCTCTTTCACCAAATGGTCAGTTTTGCCATTTCTTCACATTCTGGTATTTTCACAAACTATTTCTCCATTGTGGGAATTTCATTATTCTCCCATCACTGTGCATACAATAATCCTGCAGCAGTTACTAGATACAAGAACCAATCTACCATAAGATTTCTTTTCTAACATTTGCTTCTTAAACTATTTTTTTTTAAAGTTCCTTCTATAGATATCACTGTCCTGCTCCTCATTTCTAAAATCATTTTCTATTCAGGCTTCCAACCATATTAAGAAGAGGAAAAATATTTCCACTGCTTTATTTGTGGAGGATTTTTCAAACCCTGTAGTCGCGCAGTTCTAAAGTGGCTGAGGGGTAGCTGTTCTTTCCCATTGTAACATTCTGTAAGGGAGAGTTGTCAAACTACTTTTGTTTATTATTTGCCACACTCCTGTATTTTTTCCATTTTAATCACTTGCCATTGGTGATCTAAGATAGAAGATTGGTATTCTGACCTAGGCTTCCTTAGAAAGCATAAAACACAATCTTAGTCCCAGCAAAACCTATTTTATTTCCATGGCTGTGAATTACATTCATTCATAGCCTGCAAGGCTTCACAAACAGTCTTTCAAGAGAATGTTTATAAACACCCACCTTATCACACTTGGAATGCTGCTTGAGAACTAATTGCCAAACGCAGGGCAAGGCCAAACTTGACACAGAGTCAAACAGAACTTTTCAAAGCTGAATCAATCAGATGAACTAATTGCTTCCTGCAAATGCTCACATCCCATTTGCTCCTCTTTTATGTTCTGTGGGAGGGCCCAATCATCTCCGAGGTGTGGCCTTACTCCTGAGTCAACCCTACTTTCTCAGTTGGTCTTGTCTCTTGGTAGCTCTGTCCATGCGCAAGCTGGGAACCGGTTCCAGAAACTCCCCTGCCTCACTGCTGTCTGAGTCTGAAGGCAACTGATGACTGCCAGCCTGCCCTAGCCCCATCTCTGCCTCTGATGCAGAGCCCTTGTATGAGCCTTCCTCAGCCTCCAAGACTGGCCCAGGTTCCTCCCCAACGCCCTCATTACTGTCTGACTCTGCTGCCAGCTCCATCAGCTGCCAGAAGGCCACAACAATTGTCTGGACGCTAGGCAGTTACTGTTACCCAGCCCTACAGGACCTAGGCATTTTTACAACCAGGGAAAGCCTTTTCCCCCTCTCTTCTCTGGACCTACTTCTGTTCTGGTATCCTCCAGATATACCTAATTATATCTGACTATAGTATAGATTTCTGTAGGAGTGGCCTGATTGTATTCTTTTTTTTTAAAGAATTGCGGACAACATATTGAATTAATTAAGGGTCAGAGAGAAGAGAATAAGAGATTATTTGACATAAACAGTATATATTCTGCAAGATGCTGAGGATAAGGATGAGGACCAGATTGTTGTGCTAAGTGTTATTGCTCTTCATTAGATTTTAAAATGTAATTAAAATTATCAATAACTACAACTCTGCAATGGAATATCTATCAAATCCTGTAAATACAGAGGAAGGAACTGGAGCATTACAAAAAAGATTCCTTACTCTAGAAATGGGGGAAAGTTTGAGAAAGACTGCAAATCTGCCTTAATCTTACTACATATGCATTCATGTGGAGATTTGCTATTACTCTACTAACAATGAGGATCATTCCAGAAGTCCAGGGGATTCTTGTTTCCAAAAGGATCTGACAGACTGACATAATGTCCTCAAATTCGAAAGAAGCTAGAATATAAATCAGGAAAGAAAGCCTTTTAATTTAATCCGATATAGGCATGTTTAGCATAGTCAAGCTTTATCTTCTGTTAAATTTGACTAAATTCAGGTCAAATTTGTTAAGTTGAACAGTCCTAACTGCAACAGCATTGCATGAAGGAAGTGCTATTATGTCACTGGACTTTGATTCTTGGAGCCCAGATTCTAATTTAATATACAAACCTTGTTGCTATGTAATACATGAAGTCAATGTATGAACCACCCAAGCGTTAATAGAAGTGGCTACTTGACACATCTGGATTTTAATATAAACTGCATAAATTGCTCAGAGTTGTTGTGAATTAGGCAGCATATATATTTCATAACTAATAATAAATAAAACAACTGGAAGAGGTGTTTCAGAGGACCTCTGGGGAAGAAATGGCAAACTGAAGACGGCTCAACTAAAAGTGAAGCCAACAGCCACAGTGGAATGAAGAGCTGACAAATAGTCTGTCTCTTTGTAATTCTTCTCCGGACAAGGAGAGGTCTTCAAATTGTCCATAAGTACTGCATACAAGTTGCTCTTTACATGAGCAGTCTCAGGCAGATTTAGAGCTCTAGGAAAAGAAGGAATACACAACAAGGGAATTGAAGGGTCAGTAACTTCTAAAGGACACTGAGTTTGCATACTTCTTTTTATTATATTCAGAAATGGATTGTTAACTGCTTTTCAGCTATTAGAAACCTTTGGATTCACAAGTTTTATAGCAGTGAGTGAGCTTCTTTCAATCCTTAGCAAAAGAAGTTTTAAATATACATTTGAGGATTTAATTGTTTTTTTTACTTTTGGAGTAAACAGCAAATGAGGGATCAGATGTTGATTTTGAAAGTTACAAACTGACTAGGGTCTAGATGTACTTGAAATAAGAGTTTGAAATCATTAATCATAAGAATATTTCCTGTGGGAAAAATGCTTTTGCTTTGAATTTTCTTTTTAAAAAAACATGATAGGCTGATACTTTGAAGGTTGGACATTAGAGGGAACCAGAAGGAATTAGAGTACAATTATAGAGGAAGAACACTAAAATTTGACTTGCTAATAAGAACAGATCAAAATATTTGAACATTGCACATGCTGAAGGATATTTTTGAATAATGGACCTAGACGTTAATTTTAAAATGTCTGCCATTATAGATAGACTGTATTGCAGAGATGTTATGGAAGAGGACACATTTTACTGAATAAGATGGAGTTAGAAACAGAAAACTGTTAGCAGAAAAAGACCTAGTGGTCTGCCTTTTGATTTTTTATTTTTATTTTTAAAATAATTTTTTTTTATTTTTAAATTTTTGTCAGATGATAAACATATGTTTATCCCAAGAATGTTTAAACTCAGTTACAGATCTGCTGGAAATTAGTTTCAAGCTTCTCTTACTGTTTTTGTGAAATATTTTCTAGCATTACTTTTGTCCTTCTTGTCAGTTTGAGGTTATACCCTTGTGTTCTTGATTTTTGCTTAATATTGAAAATTCTTCCTTATAGAACCTCATTCACACTGTAATATATTTAAAGGTTTCAGTCATGTTTTCCCCCTTCATTCATGTCCTACAGGCTATGCATATTACTCCAATCTCTCCTGATACCTTTTATTGAATTTGCATCATTTTTGTTGCCCGTCTCTGGACTCACTCAAACTTATTAATATCTTTTTTAAAGTGAGATCTCCAGAACTGGACACAGTATTCCAAATGGGGTCTGACTAAAGCCCTATATAGTGGGATTGGGTCCTCATTTTTCCTGCCACTGATCCCTCTAGTGATGCATCCCATAATTTTGTTTGCCTTCACAGCTGCCTGGCCATACTGTTTATTCATTTTACAGCCTCTGCTATGAGCACACCTAAATCCTTTTCTTCTATTGTTCAGTCTAACAATACTGTATCCACAATACTATACCTTGCCAGAGGGTTGTTTTTCCCTAGGTGCATGATCTTACATTTAGAAACATCAAACTGCAGTTTCCACATTTTTGACCAATTTTCCAGCAATGCCAAATCATTTTCCACGTTACAAATACCCCAAAGGTACATCAACTCGATTACCCACTTTGTGTCATCAGCAAAAAAAACATCTAGCCATCCTTCTGTTATATCGCTTACAAACACATTGAACAGAACAGGATTTATGGCTGAGCCTTGTGGTATGCTGCTTATGACTGGTCTTTATTCAGACAGTGTCCCATTAATAATCACACACTGGACTCTATCTCTGAGCCAACTTTCTACCCACTGAACCACCCAGTGATTAAGCTCTAGCCTGTACAACATTTTATGAGCTCATTATGTGGAACATTTTCGTCCAAACATTTGTGACTTAGTTAAAGAAGTCAATCAGATTAGTTTGACGTGATCTCTCTCAACAAAGCCATGCTGTTTTGGGTCCATCAAATTGTCTACTTTTAAATGTTTGTTAATCCTTTATTTCAGGAGTGATTCCATTAACTTCACTACTACAGATGTTAAGCACACAGGTCTATAATTTCCAGATTCTTCCCTAGCTCTAATGGATGGTACAAAATTAGCTGTTCACCAGTTCTGGGGAACTTCACCTCTTAGAAGAGACTGGTTACACAGATCAGTTAATGGTCCAGTGAGCACACTTAGAAGTTCCATTAGGATTCTGGGATGAATATCATCCAGACCAGTTGCTTTATTAAGCTTTCAGTAGACTAGCTCACCTCCCACCTCAACCTCTAGGAAAAGAATCTGTCCTGCTAGGACTAGTAAACCTCCAACCTGTTTTTGTTACTGGCATCTACTTCTAAAAATCCTGAAAAGAAGTATTGGTTGAGGTAGTTTGATACAGCCAGGTTTCCCTTAAAATAATTCTTATAATAAGAATTGTTTGCATTTTTGAATTTGGCGATTGAACAGTTTTCTCCTTCTGTCGTTAATGTACCTAAAAAAAAGTTTTATCTCCCTTTTTAATAGATGTAATCAGTTTTATGCTAACCTTCAAATTTATTTTTTAGATACTCCATTTCAGTAAAAAAAACTTGTCTGCTTAAAATCTAAAACCTTAGTTGTAGTTTATGTTATATCAGTTTTAGTTTTAATGTCAAACCAAAGGCATCGGTGACCACTGTAACCTACGTTTTTTTCCCCGACCTCAACTTCTGGAACCCTATCCCTATTTGTCAAAACTAAGTATAGAATATGCCCCCCTCTTGTTGGGCACTATACTGTTTTACAGAGGCTTTATTTCATGTCTCTCATTTAATGTCCCTAATATCTTTGCTCCTCCTTGTAAGTTTAGTTGAAAGATTCCAGTTAATGTTGAGCACATTTAAGTCACCTATGATTATAACCTCTCCTTTTATTGCCATCTGGGTTATCTCCTCAATCAGAATGCTATCATAATCCTTTGAATGTCCTGGGGGCCTATATATAACACAATTCTGATTGCTGACCACTTTTTAGTTGTAAGCACACTCAGAGGATTTGAAGTAGATCGTGTCTTTTCTGAATTACCTGGTAGAATTACTGATAATATTGCTTTTATGCCCTTCTTGACAAATAGCAACTCCACCCCACTTTTTCTAGCCTGTCTTTTATGTAAAGTAAAGCCTGTTTTATTTATATCACAATCATTGGAATCCCTAAACTCTGTAATTGCAACAAGATCCAAGTTATCCTTGGATGTAACAGCTGTTAGTTCACAAAGTTTGTTGTCTAAACTGTGAGCATTAGTCCACATAGTATGGCACATACTATCAAAAGCTTGATTTTCTTAATTGAGATTGAGATTGATCTCAAAGTAGATTGAAAAATGACAGACTTACATGCAAGCATGATATAAAAACTGGACCTACTAATGAAGCCAACTGATATCTTAATAGTGAAAGGGGATATACAAATGACAAACAAAAAGAGTGACCTGGATAACTTTCCTATATTGGATTTACAAAAGAGACTTGTTAAAGCTTTGAAGAATTTTGTGAGAAGGATTTAAAAATAATGAAAATCAAATACTAGAACATGTTTTGAAGAGACCTAAGATCAAGATTGTTAAAAGTAACAAGAAGGCGGTGGTTTATTTGATCAGGGTTAAAATAGATATGTTATTATCTCTAGTGCCCCTTTTGCTAATCAGGATTAAATGACAATGCTTTAAGGATTTATTTATAGGTAAGAAATGGAATATGTGAAAAAGAGATCATTTATTGTATTTTAAAGAAGGTAATAAATTATTAAAATTGTTTATACTTATTGTCATGAATGGGAAAATCATTTCTTTATATATTTCTTTGGTCCGTTTTATCATATTATTATTTTCTTCATTTTCTTTCTAATTTTCCTTCTTTCTTTTCTGTATGTTCTATATTATTTTTATTTGTGACCTAATGCCTGATACAAATATGCATATGATTATATTTGTTTGATAACATCACTAAATATCATCCTTCACCCCTGGCCTTCATGGATTACTATGCTGGTTTTTTTCTATCCTCCAAGTAAAACGAAAGAAAAGCAGGAGCTGGCAGGGAAAGGTAGCAAGTAGCATATTGGCAAATTGGTGTTACATGTGGTTTTATTCCTAAGATAGTTTTCAATAAATACTACAGAAATTGGACTTTTAAAAATATTCTGTACATTATTTTTAAATAGTGTTTGAAACCATTCATAATAATTGTCTTGACAGAATATATAGTCATATATTATAATCACTCATGCTGTAAAGTTTATCAAAACTCAGGAAAAAAATTTCAAGACAGAATTCACTTTTCTTGTAATATGAAAGTCATCTAAGTATTTTATTGCTATTGTTTTTAAAATAGTGACAAGAAATGAAAAAGAACATAATGCAAAGATAAAAATACATACATTTTATTTATTTATATTCTGTTTTTATTATTTTTGATAAATAACACAAGTGAACAAAATGAAAGAAAAGCAGAGCATACTGAAATGTTTGCCTTAGGATTTTCATTAACTAATCTATTCTACTCCTACAGTTATCTACTGTTTGCATCAATTCTCTTTATTTGGAATAAATCAATTCATGCTTGTAAACACTGCATTTATTAATAGAAGTATCCATTGGAAGCTTTTCACTTGGCTTCATTTGTAACTCATGGTTCTTGAAACTACTAGGAAGAGAAATACTCCAATCCAGAAGTAAAACTCAAGGACTATCTGTCAGTTCCTGAATCTAAAAGTTGCATAGAAAAGTTGTGAAGTTAGACTTGTGCCTTCTAGGGCTGTCTCACCCTGACAGAAGAGTCTTTTGTTAGTAGGGCCACTCTGCTACCACCCCACCTGATAAATTTTCTGTAATTACTTGGACCTTCAAGCACAGAGTATGCCTTACACACGCTGTTGTGTAAGGTGCCAACTCCAATTATATGGGGACTAAATCAGGCAAGACTCATAAGAAATATGTAACAATATGCTTTTAATTTGTCTCTGAAATAGCCTTACAATTTGGAACAGTCAGTGTGTGCATGTAAACGTATAAATTTGATTTGCACTTATTTGAATGAGCTATTGTCATAATAGTTATTTCCTGAATTCCTTCTCAACATTAGTGTAACTTTCTCATCCTGTTTCTGACCACATACCCATACTGCATTGTTGGCTATGATTACAGAGAAGGGTAGGGCTGCTGGAAGGAGTTATTCTTGTTTGCCCTTTAGCAGTGCCAAGTAAGAATTATTTGTTTTGGTAGCCATAGCCATGTAATGCAAACTTACAGAAGATAAGAAATGAAAAATTAAGTCGCTAAGTTTTAGCATAAGTTCACCTAAGACAAATAAATTACATAGGATTACTGTTCTATGTCTAATAGTCAGGATTTTGTCAAGCGCTCACTTTGTTCAAATACATTTCATTATTAAAAAAAAATATAACTTCTATTGAAATGTATGAATCACAGAATGAATGTTTTTACATCAAAGACAGTTGCCCCACTCTTGGCACAGTATTAGATTGTACGTTGGAGTCAGTGAAGGGGATGTGATAAGGGTTGAGAAAGGTGTGGGTGTTCCAAGAGGTGCTGCATGGATCAGGGAAGATGCACAGGAGAAACACAGATTGGAAAGAGTGCAAGGGATGGGTCAGGGAAGGCACAAGGGTAGGAAGCATAGGTCAGAGGAGTGCATAGAAGTGACACAGGCTGGGAAGAGTTTGTGGGGTTTATTCCTCCCTGTTCTGACCTCCTTTTCCAGCAGGCAAGTAACTGGCTGCTGATGAGTGGGAGAGGAAGTGAGGGATTGTCAGACTGGCTGGGAAACTGTCACCAAATATTGAAAATGAAAATTACAAGATTGCAGCAGCAGCCCAGCAATAGTCGGTAGAACCGAAGGAGCCAGAACTTTCTCAAATTTCATTCCCTTGGGAGTGATGAGTCTAGGATTTTGACACATTCTCTAAGGTAGCCCGTTTGAAGTACCTTGGTTCAAAATTTGCCTTATGATGCACCATTTTACTCAGGTAAAGGTCATGACAACAACAGTTTTAGTAATATAAAGAAACACAGTGAACTGGGTTGATTTGTCTTTTCTTAATGCAATAAATACAGATTTAGCTGTGTGAAATGATGTGCCATAGAATTATAGGCTATCTTACAGAATGCATCCAAAATCCATAAACCATGGCTCTCACAGAATTCAAATTTGGCAAATTTTATAAAACATTTTATGACATAAACATTACCATAAAGTATAGGGTGCTTTTCTTCTCTGTAAATGGAAGCCGGGAGTCTCAGACAATATAGAGTATCCCATGAACTGACTGCACTGGACAAACGATATTAGATTTGTATCTGGCCAGCATCTAAAACAATCCAAGTGTAAAGATGAGGCTATTCAACCTCCCCCTCCCCTCCAGTTGTCCCAGTGCTTCCATTGGTCACAGGTTTGCATGTACTTGGTATGCAAAACTGAATTGCATCAGGTGCCTTCTTAGCTAGAACACAGAATCAGTTCCTTTGCAAAAATGTAACTCAGAGCCAGCCACTATGCCAGTAGCAAGACACAGATTATCCTCTCCTCCTCCTATTCTTCTGAAGAAATTAGCCATTAAAAGAAAAGGTATGCATAGGGAGAAATAATATGCAAGAAAATGTGGCCAGAGCAAAATGTAGCTTCTTCCCTATATACTGGAATTTCAGTTCAAACTAGCTTTCTTTGCCTGTTGGATAGACAGAGATCTGGCTGGGATAGGATGGGAGCTATGCGCCGAGTGCACTGAAATGCTGGAAGATGAGATGTCATTGGCTTTTGCACAATATGAGCAGAATTAGAAAACAGTCATTATGGTAATAAACTAAATCATTTTACTGAAAGTTCCTAGGATTGAATAAAAAAATCAGTAGCATGGAAAGCTGCTTGTAAAGCACTATTTCTATCTTATCTTTTGCTAAATCACACTCAAAAGATTGCATATTTTGCACTCTTTTATATCAAACTAAATATTTGAATGTATATAAAATGAACATATGCTTTGTTGTGTGACTGAGGTTGATGTGGAAACAAAGCACTACAGACATAAATTTAAGAAATTGAAAAACTTGAATTTCATAATTGGTTTACTTCTCCCAACATCGATCTGAAAGTTTGGATGGTAGCAAAGGTTGACTGGTTGACTAAACCATTGGCACTAATTGAGTATCTGAAACTGGGGAAAATGTGAGAAGTCAGTAATAGGCTAGCATTTCTCCAATCTGTAAAATATATTTGGAAACTAGAATGTTGTTGCTCCTTAGTAAGACCACACCTGGAACACTGCATCTACTTTTGGTCACCACATTGCAAAACTGATGTTGAAACTTTGAAAAAGGAGTGAAGAAGAGTAATTAAGATGATTTATAATATGGAATATATGGTATAATTGGCTAAAACAAAAGGAAGTAAAGATGTTTAGTGAAAAGGATCAAAGAAATTCTAAAGAACAAGAGACATGACGTATGTGTATGTAAATATGTATATATGCAAAGTAAATATGGTAATTTAATAATAACACAATAAGTAAGGATTTAACAAACAAGCAATAGATATACTTGAAGTAAATGAACAGAATTGTCACTAAAGGATATGCACACTATGAAAATGCTGTAAAATGTGAGAACTTGTTTCTCGTTTTAATTTTTCTTTGAAATTTCAAATAAATAAATTTTTTTAAAAAAAGATGATTAAGGGCCTGGAGATAAAAGCATATGAAGAATGCCTTGCAGGAATTGGGTATGGCCAGTCTAAAGAAAAGGCGTAGGAGTGACATGATAGTAGTATTCCAGTATTTGAGAGGCTGCCACAAAGAAGAGGGGATCAACTTATTTTCCAAAGTATCAGAAGGCAAGACAAGAAACTAATGGATGAAAACTAATCAAGGAGAGAAGCAACGTGGAATTAAGGAGAAACTTCCTAACAGTGAGGACAATTGATCAGTGGAACAACTTGCCTTCAGAAGGTGTGGGTGCTTCATCACTGAAGGTTTTTAAGAAAAGACTGGACAGCCACCTGTCTTCTAGTCCATACTATAGAGTCTTCTGCTGGAGTAGGGGGTTGGACTAAAAGATCTCCAAGGGCCCTTCCAGCTCTATTCTGATTGGTTGAATTTTAATTTGAACTATAATACAATTTACCATTATATTGTAGATGTAGAAGATACAACAGCAAACAATGTTATAATTATTCAAATGATCTCTTAAGAGTATGTGTAGCATGGTTCTTCACACATACAGGTAGTCCATGCTTAACAACCATCCTGAAGTTATGGTGTTGAAAAAGTAAATTTACAACTGGCTCTTGCGTTACGATAAGTTATAGCATTCCTGCAGTGATGTCATTGAGCAAATAAGCAGCAAATAAGATAGTAGTTATTATTATATCCTGCTTTTTTTTTCCAACTATAATTTTTCAGTTATGCTTCCTTTCCCCACCTCAAACCCGTCTATTAATTGCTGTTCCTGATATGCTAGTCAAAGATATATATGATGTTGGGATGCATGTACAAAGGGCTGGGTTGTGGGGGAATATTTTTGACATTGCAGTTTATATCACCTGCCTAGATTCATATACTTCACATGCAGCCTTTTCCATGCATACAGCAACCCAACCCAAATGCAAAGAATACCAGGTAGTCCTTGACTTACAACCACAACTGAGCTCAAAATGATAAGTGAGAGATTTGTCAAGTGAGATTTGCCCCATTTTATGACTTTTCGTGCCACAGTTGTTAAGTGAATCACTGCAGTTGGTAGGTTAGTAACCTGGTTGTTAAGTGAATCTGGTTTCCCCATTGCCTTTGCTTGTCAGAAGGTTGCAAAAGGGGATTATTACATGATCCTGGGACACAGCAAAGGTCACAAATATGCACCAGTTGCCAAGCATCTGAATTTTGATCACATTATCACATCCTGGGAATGCTGCAAAAGGTCGTAAGTATGAAAAACAGTCAAGTCACATTTTTCAGTGCTGTTGAATGGTCACTAAACAAACTGTTGTAAATCAAGGAATATCCGCATAATGCCTCTTTTCAAAATTTCCTTTCGTATAAGTTATCTTCTTCCTGTGGGTTAACAGCTATTTTCCTTTTCTTTATAGGATTGACAAATCTTCCCCGAGTCAGTAAAATGGAGATTTCTTTCAACCCTTCTGATCCAAAATCATACAATGTATATGTAACCCAAATGGAAACTTTCTTAAAGGGTTATGAGAGTACTAATCAGCAAGACATCAATTTTGAGAATTGTGGCAGTGAGTAGATGTTGTTTCATTTGCATATATTTTTATTTTGTTTTTGTTTGATCAATCTGAAAGTTTGTTGATGGTCTTAAAGCTAGCAGTCTCTTGTATATCTAATATTCCAACAGTGAGTGTCCTTGAAGCTTCTTAGCAAAAAGACAAGGTTCCTATAACCTTCAAGCTGCTTATTTCTATGTGCAACCATTTTTAAATATATTCAGACTGAGAAAAATGATCAGTAGCATTATATTCTTTGGTATCAGCATGTGTTGGGATGCAACCACTGGCAAAAATTATCCTGTAACATTTGACAGAGATGCAAAACTGTAAAATACATATAGTATTACACCAGGGGCCTTCAAACTTGACAGCTTTAAGACTTGTGGACCTCAACTCCCAGAATTCCTCCTCCAGTCATGTTAGCTCAGGAATTCTGGGAGTTGAAGTCCACAAGTCTTAAACTTGCCAAGTTTGAAGACCCTTGTATTACACTGTTATTCTGATTAAAAATAAAATAGAGGTGGAAATCTGTTACTCTCTGGATCTTAACCATTATATATTAATTTTTAAAAATGTGGTATTGACTACAATGTGTGTAGGTATTATTGACATCTTCTCCTTTCTCCTCCAATCCACACCATCAGATGAACCTTCTCCTCCCAGAGACAGAGGACCTTTCGATGGCTCTCCAGGTGCTTTGCCATCTTGCAAGTTCTTTCGCAATTGGCTGGGAAATTGCTCAGGCTTAGACGATCCTAATTTTGGTTATGAAGATGGAAAACCATGTCTCATCATCAAACTCAACAGAGTCCTGGGTTACATACCTAAGGCAAGTATTACATCTCTTTTTATAAGATGTGAGATAAATGTAGGTAACATGATTTCATAGGAAAATAAAGTATCTCAGCTTGGACAAGCTTATTTCTTTCTTTCACTCAACTGAGAACTATTCATCTAACCCATGAAAGCAATAAGAACTTGAAGAAGTTGGAAATCTTGATTAATAAAATGGTGGTGATGCCATACACTATTTTCACTTATCAGTCTCTTAACAAAAAGGAAGTACCTCTGGAAGTAATGGCACCTATAGTAGTCTTATTTGATATTTTTACAAATTTTAATATGTGCTGTAATGCAAACAGATACTCAGTTAAAACAAAATCAGCATATTTTGAGAAGGAAGGAATAATTGATTTCATCCTAAGGCCATGTAAAGACATTGGGCTGGATCTAAATTTAGCCTTGGTCTGTTATTTTTATTATATTATATGCTACAGAATGTTCTGCGTGGGGTGATTAAAATTGTAATCCAGAATAGAAAAGATATGCATATATGGGAGCAATATATTGGTGTCAGTTTTCGCAGCTGGTATTTGTAGAGAAATATTGGGATTTAAATGTCCATGGTTTAGAGCAGGGGTGTCAAATTCGCATCATCATGGCGGTGTCATGTGATGTATTGGGACTTTTTCCCCCTTCGCTAAACTGGGCAGGGGTGGGGCCAGTACTGACACATCCAGCCTACGGGCCGCAAGTTTGACACCCCTGGTCTAGAGGTTTCCTGATATTTCATTGACTATACAGATCACCTGGCCTCTGATGATACCATCAAAGTTACTAATGAAAGATCAAAAAATCTGATGTCTAGACCACGGTCACTAAACCCTGAAGCCCAACATTGCCCAACTGCTGGGTGTTTCAGCTAAAACCATCCTTAGTCTTGATCATTTGATTTCTTCTTTTTCAAATGCCCTCCTACCCCAATTTTCTGATAGAAGTTAGAGCTACCTGTGTAGAACAAAAGATTAGCAGGTTTGGCCACAGAATAGCAGTGATTAGGGAGCAGCAAATGCATAGATATATGCAATGTAACTTTCTCCAACCTCGTGTAGATTTCTTTCCTTTCCTTCTCATTCCTTCTCTCCCCCCCCCCTTTCCTTAGCAGCTTCATTTCCAAACTGTTAGTTAAACAACTGCTTATAGAGGATATAATATATGGGAAATAAATATATTGCATATAGGAGTTATTTATTAGCAACTTTGAAATTTGTTAAAACTTTCTTGAAATGTATTTCTTTTCTCCAGCTTCCACAAAATGATTCCATCCCACCTGAGCTGCTGGCAAAATATAATCCCAATGTCCTTCCCATTCATTGCTCTGCTAAGGTAAAACAGTTAATCCTATTCATGAAATGTGTTGTCTCTCAGATCTGTCTTAAAGACTGTCCTGGTAGTTCAAATACTACTGCTAGATTTGATCAGGCATTGGAATCACATCTGTTATTAGTGCTAAAAGACTGTGATAACTCCTGGCGTGTGTGCCTTAGCCATATCGAGTTCTCATCTGTTAACTATGGAAACTTTCTTGAGATGGAATTGAGGTGAGAAATAACTGTTGCCTTCACATTAGTCTTCAGAGGCATTGTGGTGACTGTCATATAAGAGCTGGAATCCAACTAGAGGTTACCCTACTGATTTGCTTCTCGGAGGTTCTCCTTTGGATGTATGCATCATCTAAGGCAGGGGACTTCAAACTTGACAGCTTTAAGACTTGTGGACTTCAACTCCCAGAATTCCTCCTCCAGTCATGTTAGCTTAGGAATTCTAGGAGTTGAAGTCCACAAGTCTTAAACTTGCCAAGTTTGAAGACCCTTGATCTAAAGTATAGAGGCCATAAAAAGACATTTTCTGGCATCAGATATGAGGAATATGGTTTCTGGGTTGGTATATAGGTAGCCCTGGCTTAGCTACCATTTGTTTATCAACCATTCGAAATTACGTAGTACTGAATGAATGCCAGTTATGATTGTTCCTTGAAGTTACAGCCAATGCTGTGCCCCTATGGTCACCTGATAAAAAAATTGGATGCTTGGCAGTCTGCCTACATTTATAAACTCAGTGTGTACTTCAACATGTAGAAAAGAATGGGGAAAAGCACTGACAGCAGATTACAGATCATTGGATGGCCTAGATGAATTCCCAAGACAATCATGAAAACATCTACAAAACAGCATGACATTTTTTATGAATAATATTCATCAGGGACTCGTAGTGCTCAGGTGCTTCAGAGTCCATAGGAGAGCAAAAGTAATACTTTTCTGCAGTGACATAAAAGAACAGTACTATCTTGGGAGAAGATGCAACTGCTTTAAGACATTGCTAGTTTGCTTCTTTGTGCTCTGCTATGCCAAATAATTCCATTTTATTAGTTATATATCCCTTTTGTAGGGTTACCTTAGAAAGCTAACTCAATTAAAAATCTACCAGTGGCTATTGATTTCTCTGTGACAAATCTATATTAAAATGCCTATTATAAGAATGCTTATCTATAACTTCCAATATTAGATTTTACCTTTGTAATGAAAACTCTGGGAAAATACCAAGAGATAGCTGTTGCCAACATGATGTACTTCTGGGTTTCCTAGAAGCTTACAGGTAGCCAAGAAAGCTGGGTGGCAGTTAAGGCTTTGATTTATCTAGTAGTTTCTTTCCATGCTTACATACAGCAGTATGCACAATGTTTTGAATTTGAATGGTTTTGAAGTTGAAAGATACAAATGGAGTAAAAGCAACACCCCTTCCCATTTTAGAGATATATTGCCTGGAAATTTCATTTAATGATAGCTAGCTTTTGAAATATTTATTCTGCATAATTTATTCTCAATAATTCTCCTTTTGAAAATAACCTATGTTCTGATGACACATTCACATTATCTGAATACATGGAGAGAAGGTTCTTACTTTGGTTCTATGACTAGCCAATTTTTGCATAAACTGCCCTTTTCTTTATCTACTTTGGATTTCATCTCCTAGCCAGGTATGCCTTCTAGGAGTTCAAGTCCAACAATTCTAGAAAGAATAAGATTGTAGGCATTAAGGAGTATAAGTTGATAGGGCTATCTGTGCACAATCAAAAACTAATGTTATATTTTAGGACTATTCATTCTAGATTTAATAGTCTTATTGGAGACCAGCTACGTTGCATTGAGAAGCTCATATATCTATACTGATCATGATTCTGGATTTATGCTCATTGTTAGTCTAAAAAATCTAGAATAATAGGGACTCTAATGGTACAAAAACCCATATTAGTTTCAGGTAGACATTCTCTTTGTTATGTGGGTAGATGTTTCTCACTTTTTTGTATCATCCATGTTATTGTAATGTGTGAAAAGTGTAAAATTTTAAGTATACAAACACTGTATCATGGAACCAATATTTTAAGGCAAATGTAGGGCATATTTTAAAGTTGATGGAGACATGACTATTTTAATTATCACAATTCACTAAAGGGTAATGGAAACATGCATAATTAGATGTTTACTCTGCTAGACAACAGTTCAAAGTAGAGCACAAGTCAAGAAAGATGGTTTTTTTAAAAAGTTTCATTTATCTCTTCAGAAACCAGAAGATTTGAACAAAATTGGCCCCGTGGAATACTATGGTTTTGGTGGCTATGGTGGCTTTCCTCTACAATACTACCCATATTATGGCAAGATCATTCAGCGAACATACCTTCAACCCCTTGTAGCAGTACAGTTCACTAATCTGACTACTGATATGGAGCTGCGTATTGAGTGCAAGGTCTATGGTCAAAATATTGACTACAGTGACAAAGATCGTTTCCAGGGACGTTTTGATGTCAAAATTCTGATAAAAAGCAGCTGATCACAAGCAGTTTGTTTTTTCTTTTTTCCTCTTAGCCATTTAAAAAGTATAAAAAGAGACAAAACTACTAGTCTTGAACAAAACTCATACATATGGGACCTACACATAATCTGTATGCTTTACACTAGCTTTCTGCATTTAAATAGATTAGAATGTAAACCTAAAAGTGTAGCAATAGTGACAAAGATATTTATTCTATTGTAAATGATGAAAAACAGAATTGAGCCTTGGGATACGCCCATTTCTACTGTAAATTATGATTCCATAACTGACTTGTAGTAAGCAGTGTTTCTGCCCCCTAAGTATTGCTGCCATGTGAATTTTATTTAGTGTACAGTACTTTAGGTGCATTATTCTGGTCATTTTTCAAGCCATGTATTATTGTACTGTTTTCTACTTTCTGTGAGCAGATTTGCTGCACAAGGTGTAAATACTCAGTGGGATTAAAACTGGCACAGTACTTTTTTTCATTTTTTAAAGATTTTTTTTTATCCTGCCTTTTTTTTTTCATATACAACTCAAGGCAGCAAACATACCTAATACTCCTTGCTCCTATTTTCCCCACAACAACATCCCTATGATATGAATTGGATTGAGAGTGCGACTGACCCAGTCACCCTTCCAGTTTTCATGCCTAAAGTGGGACTAGAACTCACAGCCCTTTGACTTCTAGATCAAAACCTTAACATCAAACAGGCTCTTTTGTTTTGAAAAGCTAAAGGCCCATCTGTGATTATTCAGTAGCACTCCATGAAGCCTCCCCCAATTTCTATTCCTCTGTAGTTACTAAATTTAGTGTGGTGGCAGGGAAAAATTACTTTAACTTTGTAACAAAGCTATGGAGAATAAGTGATTATGTACTGTGCTTTGTAGCAATTGGTGTCTTTTTCTTTCTCTTTCATCCTATGTTTTAAAATTGTGTGTAGACCTATGTCAGCCTATCAATTTCACTAGTGATAGAAATAATTATTTTGCTTTGTATATTCTCTTCTTTTCCTGTGAGAGGCATCACATGCTGTGGTGCTGTCTTTATTGAATGTTTTAACCATTTTCATGGTGGAAGAATTTTATATTTATGCAGTTGTACAATTTTTTTTCTGCAAGAAAAAGGTGTAATGTATAAAAATAAACCAAAGCCACATGTCTGAAAATAAATCTTTATTTTGAACTTTGAGAAGCAATGCAGTTATCCCATCAATTGGTGTTAAATGTTGTCTAAAGTGCAAAACTCTATGTTCTAATATATGTAATAGCCAGGAGTTCAGTGCTCTTGTGGGCCTTGTATTTCATTCAGGTTTAAACACTGGACAATAAATGAATAATCATACATTTCCCATTCTGCAGTTTGTTTTTTCTAAGCAGTTTTACTTCACAATGTTCTGTTAGCTGTCTAAAATACTGAAAAAGTATTGCACCTGCAAAAGAAACCAAAACAAGGTAATTGTATAGCATGCAACACACTGACAGAATCATAATTTGGTTCTAGCAAGCTGCCGTTCTATCCATCCTTTTCTAAGTTTGCTTATGGAAAAAAATGAAAAAAAAATGGCTGAAACCCATCACAAGTTCTACTTGAACACCGTAGAATTTATGGTTTTGATTCATAATAGTCTTGGAGAAATAGATTATTTTTAAAAAGTTTTATTATATATGGCTTCACATTTTATGCTAAACTGCACATGTGGGTAGTCCAGAGCCACATCAGATTTTTTAAGAGTCTGGTAGCAAACACAGCACGTGATTATGGGAAAAATCCCTATTTGTCCAATGGTCCCTCAAGGCTACCTCAACATTATATGAGAATACGTCAGAGTGGAGCAAAATTGTGTAAATATAGGATGACCACTTGAGAACCATAGCAACTACTCATATTCTTGCACTGTACTCTCTGAGCATTGTACCCATGATTAAATAGCAGGTAAGGGCAGATGCTTTATTACATGAAATAAAAAAATAACTCACTTTCCCCAATGTATTATCTTTCATAGTTCCAATACCCAACTGTTATGCTGCACTGCAATACAGAAGACTACAACAAGGACGTGAACTTTACATAAATCAGGCAAAAAGAGCCATCAAAAAGGTCATTGAGTAGATTGTAGAGAGGGACATGACTTGCTATGGAGAATCCTTAACTGGCAATGAAAGACAAAGTGCATGAAGGCAGAGATCCAATTTGCAAATCTCTGAATGGAAGGCCCTTTGTTTGGAGAAGAGTTGCTTTCTTTCCAGGAGAATGGCTATGTTTTTCATGAATAGCCAAACCATGGAAATAATTCTATATGTAGGCCATAGCAAAGACAGACTGAAGTGAAATGCCATTACAATTTTTTAAAAAATGTAATTATTTTGTCAAAAAACAGAAAAGGTCACTGCAGTAAGGCATCAGCCTTCCATCCTTTCGAGGTGGGTAAAATGAGGACCCAAATTGTTGGGGGCAATATGCTGACTCTGTAAACCACTTAGAGAGGGCTGCAAAGCACTATGAAGCGGTATATAAGTCTAAGTGCTATTGCTATGATGACAGAGCCTGAGGGTTGAAGTGATAACCAAAAACATTTTAAAATGCAATAATTAGAAGGATATAATAGTTACAGGGTCAATAACCTTGTTGAAAAAGAAGAACAAAAACTAATAAGGGTTAGGGCAGTAACAATTTAACTGGATGTCACAAGTTCAAATGCTCCTTAAGAAAGCATTTTCTTTCTTTCTAGGGAGGAGAGAAAACACAGTAACACACACATGCAATTCCAGAACAGTTGCCAAACTCATGCACAACTAAGACGACGACTAAGGCTAACACTTATTTAAATACTAGCAAGAGAGGATAGGTAATAGGATTCAAATCCTGAATAAAAATGAAAGAAGAATATTTGTTCTGTTTTGCCTTATTGCATGTGGACAGCTTCTCTGGAATTAGCATCTACTATTTCTTCAAAGAAGTTGAAAATAGGTCTGGTTAAAGTATTGATTCTATCAATAAAAGAAGGGTTGGTGAAACAGAAGGCAAATAGGCTATCAGCCACATATAAAAAACAAGTTTATTTCCCTAATCAAGGGATATTTGGATAAAGTACTCGGGTGCAGCACAGTAATACTAACCATAAGGTATCCTAGTTAGGAGTGGGAATGGAGGGAGGCATAAACGATATGATCCAGAGGAGGAGAAAAACATTTCCCAGCCCTGCTGAAAAAAACAAAGCTACTATACATTTTCCTATGATGAAAAGAGTTCTATTGTCAAGGAACTCCATTCCACAAATAGTGACCAAATTACTATAGGGAACATCTATAGGAACTGCCAAAATAATAGTATTTTATAACCTGGAGAGTTGAAACAGGGCCGGTTGTCTCAATCTTCTCATTAAGAAATCACAAGTCATCATATTTGGTAGCTGGTAATTGGAAGCATCCTATGCAGGATGACAGTACCTCTTTACATATTTTAATGCCGAGGGCAAACAACCAGATTCACAAATAATTCAATTACCATTTTATTGCTCAAGCCTAGGGACAATAATCTTCTCAGACTGACAGTTTGCACCTGTATAAGACTAGATAAGGTTCAACAGCATTCAAGGTGGTCAGACTTTGTCCCCTTGTGCCCACATAGGAATTCCAGACTAGTTCCCTGTTTGACCCTTCTGCCTGGTTTGGTCAGTCTCTCTCCAATACTTACCAGCTCCTATAGACTGTGAAATACCTTTTGTAAATCTGATTATCATCAGAAGAATAGACTTCTAATATATACTCCAATATATTTGGAAGTCATCAAATTGAGTTTAAAGCAATTACATTCAATTTTAAAATACATGCAGCTTCCTCTTTAAAAGAAATACTGTATGTTACCTTGAGTTTTATACAAATAGAAAAGCAGGATATGAATTTGATCAACAAATAAAAATGGGAGTTCTACTGAACTCTGACTTTCCAACAGCTATTTGCACTAATTCAGGAGTGGTAACCATGAAGAACTAGATGGGGCAAACCAAGCTCAATATAAATTTCAGTGTTACTGTTTATACAGAAGCAATTGACTCTATGATAATTCATTTGATAGGTCATCCTTTTCCCGAAGAAACAGGTTTGTGGAAGTTCTCCTGGACTCATAGTTACTACTAGAACCACAGGTAGAAGCCATGGAAAAAGGCAAAGCCTTTGCTTATCTTGATATGACATACCAGTTGTGTACCTAGCTGGATTGAGAATCTTTGGTAACCCTAGTATATGTTTTAATCATCATGCAGACGATATGTATCTGCCTTAAAACCAATCTAGGAAATGATATGAGGATTGATACCCAAATTAAATAGCAATTTTGCTGCATTGACACCCATATACTTGTCTACAGCTACAAAAAATCAGGGGACATTGACTCAAAGGTGAGTGTTTCATTATGGCCTCTACACTGTGAAATACCTTACTTACTTAGATCTTACTTACTGAACTCCGACGGTTATGAATATTCCCTCTTTAGACCGGTGTTCAATTTTTCTATAATTTGATTATTAATGCTGCTGTAGAGATTTTATGTTGGCCAGGCTTCAGCTGGGCTGGATTCTACTGGCATTTGAGTAAGGAGGTTGTTGATTGTTTTAATATTGTATTGTAAACTGCTTAGAGTCTTGGTAACATATAAATATGAAATCTGTAGTATGGGCCCTAAGGTAAGCTTGTAAATTGAACTTAACTCTTGGTGACTATATGGAAATATTTAAGTTTCTTCCTTTGCAGCAATACAAAACCTTTTTCCCAAAAATATTAAGGATTTTTAAAAATTCAACTCCCCAAGGTAGCCTACAAGCTCTCTGATTACTTGATAGATGCAAAATGCAGTCTCTTTCATCTTGCTTAGCTGAGGTCAACTAGGTTTTTCTACCTATTCTGATAGAAACAAAGAAAATGTTTCAACAATTTGGGGGAAAAGGAAGACCCTCAGTATATGGAGCCCAAAGTGGGGAGACCCATGCCATATACATTAGCAAATGCTGAATTAATCACAAGAATTGTGACATTTCTAGTAACTCTAATTTTAATCTCTTGTATGCAAACAAGGATTTTACTTATTTTTACTCCCTACTACCAAAATTAGAAATTATGATAAAGCATATGAAATAGTTGCATAAGCAAACATTATTTCTGCTGAATTGGCTGTTTTTACGTTTTTCTAAAAATCAAGTGCAATTTCCACCCCCCACTCCTCACTTAAACTACACAAAGCAGTTCACAATAAGGTATCAAAGTCAATATAAAACAAGAAGATGGCACTGTAATTACAACAACACAAATAGAAAAGCGGGGTGGAGGTGAAATGACACCAAATTCCATAATGAAATAGAAATCACCGAAGCAATTAGTGAAAACAACTGAATGGGGAAAAGTTTAATAGTAGGGATATTGAAAAAGGAGAGTTGGTCTGAATCTGACATTGCCTTCAACAGCCCCAAAAGCATTTTCTCTTCTGGAGACATAGAATTATACCGCTCGGTTTTAGCTCTTGATGAAAGGCTGTATTGCAACATCACCAGATGACTGGGAAATACAATGGCCTTGTTATTAATTATTTAAAGGCCTCTGAAAGGGGAAATGTGGTACGAAGGAAGAGCCCATGACAGACCGGGCATTGCTTCACTTCACATGATTGATTCTCTTGTTCTACTAATGAGAATGCACTGCTGAGGAAAGAAGAATAAATTCCAAATTGCTTGAAGACTCAGTTGCATACTTGCTCCCAAGTTAATATGTAACAGCACCCTTCAGCTGCAATCCTAGACCCACTTACCTGGGTGAGCATAAGCTTCACTGAATTCAGTGGAGCTTACATCTGAACAGACTCAGTACAGCACTAAAAGACCTTTGTTCAGGATATGACATAATGGAATGCTAGGCAAAGAAAGTGTAGGCTTTCAGCCAGTTGAAACTTTGTAGAGTTAATCATTTACACACTTCGTTATCTTTATATAAAAGAAAAGTGCAGGAAACAAACATGATTTCAATATTTCTTTTGATGTAGTTGAACTCAATGAATCTTCATTTTATATAAGACTTTAGAATCATCTTAATATTATGCCCAACAAAATTTAGGATTCTAGTTTAATCTGAAAAAGTCCTGTTGCCTGTCTAATTGATACACAGGGAAGGCTAGATCAAATATAATGCAAACAGATTTCTACTCATGCAGCAAGGAAAGAGTTTTGCTTCCTCGGCGCCCCCCCTAGTCTGCATACCTCCCCTTCAAATCTGTTCAAAATTAGAAGTGCTGCTCCGATAGTTCATTATGGAATGTGATATTCCCCTATTTCCCCTGTTGTAAGCAAGCCTTACAACATTTTGATTTACATGGAAAATTGTACAGTTTTTGGATTCAAACTATAATTTTAATTTAATCATGAATTTAAAAGGCTTTTCCCAAAAGATTTACAATTTCGCTTTGCAAGCCAGACTCTGCAGGATCAAACTACCTCAATATTTTGGCTTCAGTTCCCTGTTTTTCTATTGTAGGTCTTATATAGTACATGGTGACTTAGAAGTTGTACCCTACAGACTTCAACAGAAGTAATCTTCAGATATATATACAGAGCAAGCATGAGGAGCTTAACTTTCTTTCTTAACAGTAAAATAAGTGCCAATACTGATTAATGAAAGAATTTGGAAGATGCCTTTCCACAGTAAATACTGAAACTTAAATATCTCATTTGCTTTTCCAAAGGAACATAAAGGACTGGAGATATCTGACTGGTTGATATTTTTCTAACAAAGCTCCCTATTCTTCCACAAATATTACAATTCCTAGAGTCCCACATCTGGGGGTCTGAAGTGTTAAGTAGGTCTAAAACTCACCTACGTATATCAAAACCTCTTTGGAGAAGGATGATGTTGCATTTTGTGTTCATGTTTGTTGAGAATCACATAGACAGACAGCACTGTTATTAAAATGGCAAGAGGTTGCCACAGATCTCTCCCCACTGACACCTGCAGGTCCCCAAACTAACAAAGAACTGAGATCCAATAGAAGAAAATATACACTGCTCAAAAAAATAAAGGGAACACAAAAATAAGACATCCTAGATTTGAATGAATGAAATATTCTTATTAAATACTTTGTTCATTACATAGTTGAATGTGCTGACAACAAAATCACACAAAAATTATCAATGGAAATCAAATTTAGCAACCCATGGAGGTCTGGATTTGAAGTTACACTCAAAATTAAAGTAGGAAAAAACACTACAGGCTGATCCAACTTTGATGTAATGTCCTTAAAACAAGTCAAAATGAGGCTCAGTAGTGTGTGTGGCCTCCACATGCCTGTATGACCTCCCTACAACACCTGGGCATCTCCTGATAAGGTGGCGGATGGTCTCCTGAGGGATCTCCTCCCACACCTGGACTAAAGCATCCCCCAACTCCTGGACAGTCTGTGGTGCAATGTGGCATTGGTGGATGGAGCGAGACATGATGTCCCAGATGTGCTCAATTGGATTCAGGTCTGGGGAACGGGCGGGCCAGTCCATAGCATCAATGCCTTCGTCTTGCAGGAACCGCTGACACACTCCAGCCACATGAGGTCTACCATTGTCTTGCATTAGGAGGAACCCAGGGCCAACCGTACCAGCATATGGTCTCACAAAGGGTCTGAGGATCTCATCTCAATACCTAATGGCAGTCAGGCTACCTCTGGCGAGCACATGGAGGGCTGTGCGGCCCCCTAAAGAAATGCCACCCCACACCATTACTGACCCACTGCCAAACCGGTCATGCTGGAGGATGTTTCAGGCAGCAGAATGTTCTCCATGGCATCTCCAGACCATGTCACGTCTGTCACATGTGCTCAGTGTGAACCTGCTTTCATCTGTGAAGAGTACAGGGTGCCAGTGGCGAATTTGCCAATCTTGGTGTTCTCTGGCAAATGCCAAACATCCTGCACAGTGTAGGGCTGTAAACACAACCCCCACCTGTGGACGTTGGGCCCTCATACCACCCTCACGGAATCTGTTTCTGACTGTTTCAGCCACACGCACATTTGTGGCCCGCTGGATGTCATTTTGCAAGACTCTGGCAGTGCTCCTCCTGTCCCTCCTTGCACAAAGGCAGAGGTAGCGGTCCTGATGCTGGGTTGTTGCCCTCCTACGGCCTCCTCCGCATCTCCTGATGTACTGGCCTGTCTCCTGGTAGCACCTCCATGCTCTGGACACTACGCTGACAGACACAGCAAACCTTGCCACAGCTCGCATTGATGTGCCATCCTGGATGAGCTGCACTACCTGAGACACTAGTGTGGGTTGTAGACTCCGTCTCATGCTACCACTACAGTGAAAGCACGGCCAGCATTCAAAAGTGACCAAACCATCAGCCAGAAAGCATAGGAACTGAGAAGTGGTCTGTGGTCACCACCTGCAGAACCACTCCTTTATTGGGGATGTCTTGCTAACTGCCTATGCTTTCCACCTCTTGTCTGTTCCATTTGCACAAAAGCATGTGAAATTGATTGTCAATCAGTGTTGCTACCTAAGTGGACAGTTTGATTTCACAGAAGTGTGATTGACTTGGAGTTACATTGTGTTGTTTAAGTGTTCCCTTTATTTTTTTCAGCAGTGTATGTTGGACTGTGGAGTCCCTGGTGGATAGATGATGTTACCCAGTTGGGTAATGAAACATCTGCAAGCAAATAACCAAGCTCAGAGAGCACCAAGGCTCCAGAAGGAACTGAGAACATGGTTGGAAAATACCTTGAAGTGAAAAGCCACAAGGAAAACCTTGAATTGTGACAGGAAGCCAATTATCTTTCCTGCATTGGTAGAGGCATTGAGAGTGGCAACTTTTGGCAGAAACCTAGGGAATCCTTGATGCATTTTTCTTTGCTTATAAATCTGAATCTAAACCAGCTTCAATTTTTTTCATGATATCTATAGCAGAAGAATATATCTGTAAATCCCACTGATCCATCAACATTTACACACACAAAAAATGGGGTAAGGTTATATCTGAAACTGACACACACACACATTCTGTCAAAAGAGTTCATTTATTTGCTTGATTTCTTTAATTGCCCATATCACCAAGTGATTGGGTGGTGTGTATTGTAAAATTGATCCACTAAATATGAAAATTTAAAAAAGTTTACTAAAAAGTAAATAGGGTTGGCTTGTCTTTTTGCTAAGAAGCTTCTTCAAGGACAGTCACTGTTGGAATATTAGATATACAAGAGACTGCTAGCTTTAAGACTATCAACAAACTTTCAGATTGATCAAACAAAAACAAAATAAAAATATACGCAAATGAAATAACATCTACTCAATGCTGAAGAAACCAAAGAGACAAGGCCAAAGCACTAGAAAACACTGGAAAAAATTGTAAAGTATAAAAATTATTAAGCGTTCTCTTTTTAACACAGGCATGCCTGATATACTAAATGCTGCTCTACAACTGCAAAATTTTTTTAGTTTTTTCATAGTAATAATTATGTTTTGGCATTTGTGCCTTTCAGCATATTTCTATTTGTGTATACCCTCTAATCTTCCTGCTTCTGTTCATCTTTAACCCTCTGAGTGACTCTAACACTGAATGCATTGAGTCCTCATCTTATTTTGAACAAGATGAAGACAATAAGTTAATATATTTGGTACTTCAGTCTGAGCTTCAGCCTTGATTCAGCTAGGCATCTGATGTTGTCTCGGACCAAGTTGTATTTAGCATTAATTTTGAGAAAGTATGTACAAAAATTGTTGCCACCGTATCGAAGTAACCATACAATATTAATGATATCTACTTTCTTTCCTACAAGGATCAAGTCAAACTATCATAGAACTGGAAATGCCCATTTAGTCCATTGAATCCAAGCCCATGCTCTGTATAGGAATCTAAATTAAAGTTTCTGTAAGAGAAGACTGGTTGTCATTATCTGACCACATCCAGTGATAGTGAGTATACAATCTCTTTGGGCTACTGGTACTATTATCAAAGTCCCCTTGCTAATGGGACATCATTTTCCTTATATCCAATTAAAATCTACTATCCTATAATTTCAGAATTCTTACTCTGTGGGCTACAACGTTTCCTGGGATGTTGCAAAGAAATCTGACAGGGATCTTAAAGGCTCCCTCAGGACCAAAGTCTTCTCTAGGATGGCAGACAGAACAGCCAGCTGCTTCCACAGGCTCAGATGACTAATTTTCTCTCAAAGAACTATATTCCACATCAGGACTAGAATTAAAAGGATAATCATTTCTCTACAGCATCAGTTTATTTTTTATCTAAAAATAATACTAAACCTTGGAATATTCTTGTATAAGAAGTTGTATTTTTATCATCTAAACTGATTTATTATATAGAGGCATTTTTACTGTTACGTATAATGATACTTAATATAATTTCCTAGCCCAAATATTATCACTTCTTTTGGATATTTCAAATTTTAAATCATCAGTCATTTGTAGAATCTACATTGAGTTCAGTGCAATTAGTGACTTTCAACTGAAAATGTTATCCAAAAGATACTAAGATGCATATTTTGATTCAGTAAACTAAAGATGATCTAGAAATACATGTGACATTAGTGTAATGATACTAAAAAAAGAAATAGAATAGCAATTCAACTTTTATGAATGAAAATGGTTTAATAATGAGAAAGCCATTAGCATTTTAATTCCTGCTCCTATTTTCCAGCTCAAGTAAGTCATGTGAGAGTTATTTATTAACTTCACTCTGCTAAATGAAATCATTTTCACAAGGAAAAAGCCAAGAGTTCAGGGTCAGACTATAATGAAAGCTTTGCTGATGATCAATATGCATATGTACGAGATGTGTGTGTAGAATATAGAATACATGCACATACATAAACATGATTTCGAGGTATACTTTCTTATACTTCCCTGGTGTCAAGGCTCTCACTATCCTTGCATATTTTAACTGAGTTGCAAGACTAATCCAGGATAATGTTCAAAGCAATCCTCCTGAACCTAGAACTACTTTGCTCAACTACAACACACAATCCAAATTCTACGTAACAGAATAACAAAGTTGAAGGGTCCTTGGAGGTCTTCTAGTTCAATCCTCTGCTCAAACAGAAAACCCTATACTTCATTACTTATTTCCTATTTCACCAGACCGGTCCTTGTACCTTAATTTATCTTGAACCTAACTAACCAGGGTGTTTCACTTCAACTTATTTCCACTGAGAAAAGCTGAATGTTAATAAAGGTCATGTTAAACCACTACCTGATATCATATGTGCTGTAAAAAATCTGTAACTTCCAATCTGCTGTCTTGCCATTTTAATTATTAGCAACTGTGGTAGTCCATAATGAAATTCAACCCATTTGGAGAAGTTAACCCTAAGCGTCCTATGACCAACTTATTCATTTAATCACCTTTTGAATCAATAATTGTACAAAACAGCTATGGCTTTTCGATCCTGGTTAAGGGGACAAAAACCTCTTTCGTCAGCTTCTTCTTTATTACTGAAAATAGTACAAGTTTGCCTAATCAGCAATTAGACAAACTTGACTTTCTAACGCATGATCGCAAACTGGAAGATGATAGTGAGTACCACGGTATATTTTAACTATCCAGGATAAATTCTGAAGTGGCTGTGTTTAACACAAACCACATTTTTCTGACATTTGCCTGAAGACACAAGTAAGGGGAAAATGTTGCATATTTATTTCAGCAAAGAATCTCAAATAATGAATTTCAATCATCAAGAAATCTGAAAAATATTCAATACTTCAATTATATATACATTTATTGCCAATGTTGGATGAGGTGCAATTGAAAGATGAGAAATATTGTATGTAATATGTAAAGCACCTTTTTTGGTGCTGGCTGAATAAGGCAACACTATATGAAGCTCACAATATTAAAACAGAATGCAAATTAAAGAATTAGAAAGCTTGAAAAATCCAGCTCTATCATGCTAATCACATTAGACATTATGGTAGCATAGCAAGTCATGACATTTTCCTTGGGGATTAATTATCCAGCAAAACCAACTGCCAAATACATAACAAAAATTGGGGACATCTGGCCTATTTAGATAATAAATAATTCTATGGTATCAATCCTACAATATCAACAAAAGTAAATTTATTTTAAGTTCTAGTTAATGTAGCAATATTGTTATGTACATACATGTGTACCTTTTGAATTAAGCAACACTATGCAAAGTGCAACAAAAAACCCCCAATAAAAGCGAAAGATTTATATGATCTGAAGACAAACCATTGATACTAACCTCATCTCACCAATACTGTATTGGTGAAATACAGAGCACACCAGACAATTTTATACCTTCCTTCTGCTTGCAGACACTGATACAACATACACACATTATTGCCAGGTTGTCCACAGCAGTGATCAAAATCCATGTCTCAATCCATCCTTAACGAGTATTTATTAGTTGAGTTTTGTATTGATAGATTTAGTTCACCGTATATTAATTTTTATACTGTATATTTCATGTCTCTTTTTATAAGGTTTTTAAAATATTTTATATGGTTTTGTTTATATATACCATGTGTATGTGTTGATTTTTCTTAACTTTGCATATTTTATATTTTTTTTAGCTTTTAAAGTTTACCTTTTCTATCCTGGTCTATGACCATAATAATGAGTTTTTAAAAAATAATAATAAAATTAATTAATAATAAAGATTTTTAAGCAAAGAAGTTAGGCCAGAAAAAAAGGAAATACAGCATTACAATGCCATGGTTATCATCAGATTGATCCATAGGTAACCAAAATCCATCGTGGTTTTGATTAATCAAGGCTTTCTTATAGTGCTTTCAAAAATGTAGAGAAGGTGTACCTGAGTTGTTAGGACAGCAGTCGTTATTTTTGAAATATTTTTGTATTTTGGCAAGTGCTACCAAAATTCAGATTTATTTTATGAATAATCACACTGTTCTATGCAAGTTTCTCTATTTGAGAAACTAATTTCCAAGACAATATACCATTGCTTATATCCTCATACAACTACAACCATCAAACTCGCAGACCGTGGGCCAGATGCGTTATGTGCTGGCCACTGCCCTGCCTGGTTTAGTAAAGGGGAAAAAATTCCCGATGTCACGTGATGCTGCCGTGACTCCGTGAGTTTGACACCCCTGAACTAGAAGATACATGGAATATACAAATGTATTCTGGAGTATTAGGAGCATGCACTGTACTGATACAGTGGTGGTATTCTACCGGTTTGGCCCGGTCTGGCGTACTGGTAGCGCCAAAGATCAGCAGATCTTTGTATAGTATGGGGTACTATACTAACCTTTATTTCCTGCTTTTAAAGCGCAGCTACTTTGCATGGCACAGCAGATTGCCGTGTGTCAGCTGCTGAAGTGACAGGGAGAGTGCAGGATTGCAGGTGAGTCAGAAAGCCTCTGCACCTGCGCAAAATGCACGTTTGATGCACATGCGCAAAATGTGTGTGTGTGTGTGTGTGTGTGCAAAGTGCACTCGCCAAGCCACACCCACTGAACCAGTGGTAAACTATTTTGAAACCCACCACTGTACTGATACATTCAGCACAATTAATTATATAAAATGCTAATTCAAAATAAAATTTCCCATTCCAGCTAGTTGTAATATATACATGGAGGGAGAGAGGATTATTTAAAAAACATTTGTCATGTTAAATATAATTTATAATTAATTTTCCATTAATTTTCTACACTGCTCAAAAAAATAAAGGGAACACAAAAATAAGACATCCTAGATTTGAATGAATGAAATATTCTTATTAAATACTTTGTTCATTACATAGTTGAATGTGCTGACAACAAAATCACACAAAAATTATCAATGGAAATCAAATTTAGCAACCCATGGAGGTCTGGATTTGAAGTTACACTCAAAATTAAAGTGGAAAAAAACACTACAGGCTGATCCAACTTTGATGTAATGTCCTTAAAACAAGTCAAAATGAGGCTCAGTAGTGTGTGTGGCCTCCACATGCTGTATGACCTCCCTACAACGCCTGGGCATCTCTTGATAAGGTGGCGGATGGTCTCCTGAGGGATCTCCTCCCACACCTGGACTAAAGCATCCCCCAACTCCTGGACAGTCTGTGGTGCAATGTGGCATTGGTGGATGGAGCGAGACATGATGTCCCAGATGTGCTCAATTGGATTCAGGTCTGGGGAACGGGCGGGCCAGTCCATAGCATCAATGCCTTCGTCTTGCAGGAACCGCTGACACACTCCAGCCACATGAGGTCTACCATTGTCTTGCATTAGGAGGAACCCAGGGCCAACCGCACCAGCATATGGTCTCACAAGGGGTCTGAGGATCTCATCTTGTTACCTAATGGCAGTCAGGCTACCTCTGGTGAGCACAGGGAGGGCTGTGCGGCCCCCTAAAGAAATGCCACCCCACACCATTACTGACCCATTGCCAAACCAATCATGCTGGAGGATATTGCAGACAGCAGAACATTCTCCACGGCATCTCCAGACCCTGTCACGTCTGTCACATGTGCTCAGTGTGAACCTGCTTTCATCTGTGAAGAGCACAGGGCACCAGTGCCGAAATTGCCAACCTTGGTGTTCTCTGGCAAATGCCAAACATCCTGCACGGTGTAGGGCTGTAAGCACAACCCCCACCTGTGGATGTCGGGCCCTCATACCACCCTCATGGAGTCTGTTTCTGACTGTTTCAGCCACATGCACATTTGTGGCCTGCTGGAGGTTATTTTGCAAGACTCTGGCAGTGCTCCTCCTGTCCCTCCTTGCACAAAGGCAGAGGTGGCGGTCCTGATGCTGGGTTGTTGCCCTCCTACGGCCTCCTCTGCATCTCCTGATGTACTGGCCTGTCTCCTGGTAGCGCCTCCATGCTCTGGACACTACGCTAATAGACATAGCAAACCTTCTTGCCACACCTCGCATTGATGTGCCATCCTGGATAAGCTGCACTACCTGAGCCCCTTGTGTGGGTTGTAGACTCCGTCTCATGCTACCACTAGAGTGAAAGCACTGACAGCATGTGAAATTGATTGTCAATCAGTGTTGCTACCTAAGTGGACAGTTTGATTTCACAGAAGTGTGATTGACTTAGAATTACATTGTGTTGTTTAAGTGTTCCCTTTATTTTTTTGAGCAGTGTATGTGCATTTTATTTGTTTACTTTAAAAAAAAAAACCATAATCTAATATAATTTTTAAAATGTTCTTCTTAGCCTTACCTCCAAAAGTCCATCCTCTGGTAAATCTGTACAATGGACAGTATTTTGTATCTTGTTTTTACCAAAGCGAGCACGGAGGGTGCCAGGACGGAGATAACGGGCTATTTCCTAAATAAAATAGAAATTGTAAGATCTAAAGGAAAAATGAAGAAGGTAATTGCATAAGTAGAGAAAAACAGATCATTTATTCAATAAAATATTTTTGTAGAAAGTCTATTTCAAATATAAACCCCTCCCCCCCAGAAAGGAGATTCCATTTGATCCAACTGTCATATAAGCAATTCTGTATAAAATTACAAAAAAGAAATAGTTTAGTACTAATACGTGAGAATTAAAAATAAATTTTTTATAAAAATTAAAACTCATGACACAGTACCTGAAAGGTATTTCACATACGACTGATAATTATAGTTTGGCCAAACTTATTTAAAAACCTTCAGTCTTAGACGTCGAGAATTGCTGACACATACAGTCCATCCTCAACTTACAACCACAATTGAGCCCAATGCTTATGTTGCTAAGTAAGAAATTTGTTACAACTTTTCTTGCCACATTTGTTAAGTGAATCACTGCAATTGTTAAATTAGTACCACGGTTGTTAAGTGAATCTGGTTTCCTCATTGACTTTGCTTGGCAGGAGGTTGCAAAAGTGACCCTGGGACACTGCGACCATTATAAATGTGAGCCAGCCATCAAGCATCTGAATGTAAGTCATATGACCATGGTGTGTGAGTGTGTGTGTGTGCTGCAACAGCCATAAGTGTGAGAAATGGGCATGTCACTTTTTTCAGGGCCATTGTAACTTTTAATGCTCACTAAGCGAACTGTTGTTAGTCGAGGGCTACCTATACTGACACTCTAGAAAAGTCTACAAGGAACCTCCATGCTCTCCATTTTGCCAGTCACGACTGCATTTCTTAAGAAGGGTGAAGAAGGAAGTTACTTTTTAGAGGCACTTTAGGCAATGCCTCTCTCAAGGTAAGTAGAAGGAATCATCCAGGGAGTAGCTTACAATATTTTTAAGCATTTGGAGATCATAGAGTTTTTGAAAATTATTTTGTAAATAATCTATCTATTAAAAATTCAATTTAAGTATCTACCCCCTTCCTGGAAAAAAAATAATGACATATATCTGTAGTTCTGCAAGGAAATAAATTGATCAAAATTCTGCTCAGCTTGCCCTGCAGTAGGAGGAAAAGACCAGTGAGTAAATTTAAATTATTCATCTACCAAACAGTCACCCACATTTCTCCTTCAATTGTTTAGGCATGGGAAAAAAATATGTTTAATTAATGGTTCAAAGGACAATAATCAAAATGCCAGAGAGTGAACCTTACAATGTGGTTGTAGCCATAGCAATTGCCTTAAAAAAAAAATCACACACAGGAATGTTTCCTTAGTGCAGAATACATAACAGATGCATGCAAGTGCTTTTTTTAAAAAAAAATAAATCCTAATATCCTGGCAATGTAATGTCATTGGAATCACACCCACTCTTAAAATAAAATACATCAGTAAGAGAAGAATATCTAGTCATATAGATGGTGAAAATAACAGATGCAAAACACTATGAATTATAGTAATAGTTTGTAAAGGATTCCAATTTGGTATTTATAATATCTTGGGGATTCAGTTATTGAGAACTGTTTTGGGACTCTGTAGCCATACAGTCTTTTAGTTCTATAAAACGTCCACAAAGCAAAATGTAACCAACTTCTTCTTATGTGAAGATGCACTTCAAGGAATATGAGTGTCAATGAGTCTTTTAAATACATATCTGAGAAATTGATTGAACTTATAGCCACTCTCATTGCATAACTTCCTTGGTTAGTGATCATTCAAAAATATGATAGTAATACACAGTAATAATTTTTTTCTGACCAATATGCACATTTATGAGCAAATGTTGATGTAGATAAACAGGTAGCCCTCAATTTACAACCTCAATTGAACCCAACATTTTTGTTGCTAAGCGAATTTGTTGTTAAGTGAGCTTTACCCCATTTTATGACTTTTCTTACCACAATTGTTAAGTGAGTCACTGCACTTGTTACATTAGGAACACAGTTGTTAAATGAATCTGGCTTCCCTACTGACTTTGTTAAAAGATTGCAAAAGATGATCACATGACCCTGGGACATTGCAGCCATCATAAATACCGTGTTTCTCAAGAAATAAGGCCAGGCCTTTTTTTCTTTTGACCCCTGAAAAAATGGCTAGGCCGTCTTTTCAGGGGTGACTTAATTTTTCCCCTCCCATGCATCCTCACCTAGAGCACCCCACGGGCATCCATGCCTCACCACCAGCTACTCCTAACGGCCGATCATGGTGGAGCATGGGGAGCTCTCTACGCCCACCAAGCACCTTTGCTGCAGACCGGGGTATGCTGCTGGCTGCAGGCCAGGTCAGCGGGCGGGTGGCAGCGGTGTGGATGTCAGCCTCAGCGGGGCACTTTGCATCACGGGACCTTCGGCGCCCGCCACTGCACTTCCTCCACCACTGTTGCTTTCCCTTCTGCCCTTACCACAGCTTAAGCCGCAGAGTGCTGCCATTGGGCAAGATGCAGAGGCTGGACTCCCTGCTGGACACTGTGGTGGTAGCGGAGAAGTGGCCCTTCCAGCAGCTGGAGGAATGGTTCGAGCACATTCCTCCACCGGCAGAGTTTCAGCCACTTCATGGGCAGCCTCCCTAGCTTCCACAGTTCCCACTGGTGGTGGCACCTCTCTTGCCAGCCTCATCTCCAACAACAGTGGCAACAGTGGCAGGACAGACCCCGCTGCAGAGAACCACCTGCCCTCCCACAGGCCATTGCTTTGCTCGACGGCCGCTGCATCGGCAACGTCCTGCAAGTCGGTGAGTCATTCGAGCTTCAGTGGGCAGAAGCGGTAGCTGTAGGGTGATGCCATCATTTCTCTCCCCCCCACGCCTCGCTTTGCTTCTCGCCCCAGAGCTTCAGGTCACGGTCTCATCACCTGCATGGTTGGGCGCTCTCCTCTTGCTCCAGCCAACCAACCCCCCCGGATCTTTTCCTCTTTTATGTTTATTCTCATTCCCTCTGTCAGTTCCCTAGGAATACAGACTGGCCGGGCAGCTCCCCCCCCCCCCGTAGTTTAAAAAGGAAACCATCTATCTATTTTGCCCTTCAAGCAGAGGCAAACCTTCCAATCCAAACATAAGAGAAAGGGAATCATCCTACAGATCCTTAGCACCCCCTTAAATGCACTCACCACCTTCATCTCCTTGAAGGATAGAAATAGGATGGAAATCCACCTCCTGGATTTCTCCTGTCAAATCCCAAAGACACTCTTTCCTCTCTCCCTCCTCTCCTGCTTCTTTCCCTGTCAAGCTTCTAAACTTCTAAGGGGGTGCTAAGGGTCTGTAGGATGATTCTTCCCCCTCCCTCTCCCAGTAGCTTTAAAATGGGAACCCTCTATCCATTTTGTCCTTCGAGCAGAGGCAAACCTTCCAATCCAAACATAAGAGAAAGGGAATCATCCTACAGACCCTTAGCACCCCCTTAGAAGTATGAATGAATGAATCAGCAGGACAATCCTCTGGGAAGCTTGGCAGGGAAAGAAGGAGGGAGGGAGGGAGGGAGGGAGGGAGGGAGAGAAAAGTGTCTTTGAGATTTGCCAGGAGAAATCTAGGAGGTGGTTTTCAATCCTATTTCTGTCCTTCAAGAAGATGAATTTGTAGGAAAAACTTTTTTGCTTGTTTGCTTTCAGAGGAATATGTAGATGATAACTAGAGATGACAACAAACAAATCTGATTAATAAATAACTCTCACCAAAATACAGTATGCATTCAGGAAAAAATGAAGCCTGTGAAGCAATATATGTGAATCTTATTAATTGGCTCTATATACTTCATAACGAGGCAAAACAATCTTAGAAATACAATATTGCAATATTCTCTTATCTGGTTCCTTCTTTATATTTTGGGCCATAGTCACCATCAAATTCAGAGAACTAAATTTTCAGATCCGTTTACCAAGAGATAAAAAGAACTGTAGTTTAATATGTAAGGGAGATGTCAGATTGCTTGGAAAACCTATGATATTGTGCACAAATATGAAATTAGTTTTCATCATTTTAATAAAAGATTTTGTTGTCTGTGTGGCCTCAAATAGAGTTCAACAATTAAATTGTCTATGTTGACAAAACTATATTCCTAACAGATGCCCAAAATCTAGTATTTGTGTTTATATGTTACACTGATCATGATGTCTGACTCTTTAGACAATCTAATCACATCTTTTTGTAACAGAGACAGAATGACATACTTATTGCAGCCTCATATTGATCTGATTTTCTATGCTGACCTATAATAGCCTTGTCATCAAATCAAACTACTTTTCTTTTTTTGCTTTGCATTCATCTCTGATTCCTGTAACCTTTAACTGGGAAAACAATGCACCATAGTAGGGCCTTCTGAACCAAGATACCTTGAATAGGCTACCTCGAAAATCCAAGATCTCAGACTCCTGTGGAATTTAAATTTGGCAAATGTTATAAAACATTTGATGATATAAACATTATCATAAAGCAATTTATGACATAATTCAAAATGTCATATAGCTCATGTTTGACTGTGCTATTCATGGACTGTTTTCAAGGCAGAAACATCTCTGAATGTATCCCAATGTTTCCAGTGAAGGTAGTACATTAGAAGCTCTGTCACTGTTGAAGAAATCTGGTAAGGAAATATCTCTGAAACAACAACCCAACAGGGAACAGGTTTTCTAGTATATTACTAAAATTCTCCTGTTTGCCTGTGACATTCAATTGGGCAAAATGCTACTTCAGAGGGAAACAATTTTCAAACAATGTACCTTAAATGAGCTAACTTACGGAGTATATCTAAAATCTGAGACCCATTACTCCCATGAGAATGAAATTTGGCACAATTGTGTCCATTTCAATACTGCCACATGCCACAGTCACATAAAAATCATTTCCAACACTCCCTGCCAGATTCCCATACGAAAAGTAAATGGGGGAGCTTCTGGTGAAGAAAATGGCAGATTGAGTGGCTCCCTCAAATGGGAAGTGATTCCATAGCTGATGTGGAGCTCAGCCAGAACCTTGTAGCCTAAAGAATTTTCTAGATTTAAGAAGAATCCTGTAAAATAATGCACTCATCCTCTGAACAGCCACTCAAGAAGATTACAATGGAGGTTTTTGAAATCAGCTAGTGAGTTAAGCAACTCACACTATTTAATACAATAAAGAAGTACAGCATATTATGTTTTAAGATTAAAATTAATGTATTAAGATTAAGATTAATTTATTTTATATTTATATCTGTATTGAAAAAAGTTGGAAGCTACTTTTTCTGTTTTTCTTTTTCTCTGTACCCCTAATTTTTCTTTTTCTCTGATCTATTTTTCCTTATTTTTTTCTTTTTGTTTTCTTGTATTTTATCTTCTATTGAAAAGTCATAAAGTCTTATAAAAAGAAAAGTCAGTGGGGAAGCCAGCAGAAGTCAGAAATCATTTCTGCTTTGTTGTCCATCTGTAATCATTTTGTTTCTTAATTTAATAAAGTATCTCTGAAATCATGACCCAATGAGTTATGGGTTATCAAGAGTTATCTAAAAAGCTATCTGTGGTTGTAATCACAAAAACATCTATCTTCATATGTATAAAAGTTACAATTTCTGAAACTTAATAGAAAATACTTAATAGAAAATATTTGTTTGTATTGTCATTAATATAGCTGTATTTTATTTATTTATTTATTTATTTTGTCAAACAGTTATTAGATAACAGGTATAAGTATAAACATGGTTATAAATACATGAAATGGATATGAATAAGAAAAAAAAGAAACAATCGGACAGGGACGGTAGGCACTTTGGTGCGCTTATGCACGCCCCCTACAGACTTCTTAGGAAAGGGGTGAGGTCAATAGTAGACAGTCTAATGTTGAAGATTTTGGGGTTTGGGGAAGAAACCACAGAGTCAGCTAAAGTATTCCAGACATTGACTACTCTGTTGCTGAAGTTGTATTTCCTGCAATCAAGTTTGGTGCAGTTTATCTTTAGTCTGTATCTATTTTGTGCTCTTGTACTTTTTGGTTGAAGCTGAAGTATTCACTGACAGGTAGGACATTGCAATATATAATTTTATATACCATACTTAGATCGAACCAAAGGTGGTGTAGTTCTAGGTTGTCTAGGTCAAAAATCTCAAGTCTGGTGGCATAAGATATTCTGCTATGAGTAGAGGAGTGAAGGATTCTTTTTGTAAAATATTTCTGGACTTTCTCAATTGTATTATTATCACATATCTAATGTGGGTTCCAGACTACTGAGCTGTATTCAAGTATTGGTCTAGCAAATGTTTTATATGCTCTAGTTAGTAGAATGATATTACCGGAGAAAAAGCTACGCAGGATTAGGTTAACAATTCTTAATGCCTTTTTGGCTATGTAGTTACAGTGGGCTCTAGCACTTACATCCTTTGAGATGAGTACTCCAAGGTCCTTGACAAAGTTTTTGTCATCAACAAGGTCTTGACTATTCAGCTTGTATTTTATTTTTTGATATTTTTTTTGTCAATCTGTAAGATAGAGCATTTATTTGTTGAGATTTGAAGTTGCCATTTGTTGACCATTCTGACACATAGTCAAGGTCTTTTTGAAGGGTAGCAGAATTGTCAGTGGTGTTAAATAGCTTTACATCATCAGTGAAAAGAATGCAGTTGCTCTTAATATAATCACAGAGGTCATTAATATAGAGTATGAAGAGTTGGTCCTAGAACACTGCCTTGGGGGACACCACTGTTGACAGGTACAGGATTTGATAGGACGCTCCCTATTTTGACCATTTGTTGCCTGTTTGACAGGAATGCTTCTATCCAGTTATGCAGGTATCCAAAGATACCATAAAACCTTAGTTTTAGGAGTAGTTTGTTGTGTACCACTGAATCAAAGGCTTTATAGATGTCTATGTAAATTGCGTCAATTGCTTTGCCCTGATCAAGTTGTGTAGTCCATATGTTTTTACAGTGCAAGAGTTGCAGGTTACAGGACAGTTTCCTTCTGAAACCAGACTGTTTGTTAGAGAGTAGGTAGTTTGTCTCTAAGTGGAGGATAATGGATCGGTAAATAATTGATTCCATGACTTTACAGATGACGCAGCATAAAGAGATTGGTCTCAACTAGGCTGGGGTCTCCCTTTTTTTTTTAATTAAAGTTTTATTTGGGTTTTCACACACACAAAAAACATAATACAAGTAAAACATCTTTTTTGAAAATAGAATGGTCCCAGGTTATACTTCTTATTACAGACACAAACTCAGTTTCATGTTCATTTTTGTGTTCTATTCCATATCTTATTACTATTTTTGCATTTTCTATATAGTTTTTCCCCTCCTTTAATTTTCTCAATTTTATTTTGATTATCTCATCTCATCTCAATTCAAATCATTATATTTATACTTTTGTCTATCCCGTTTCAATTTCATATTATCTTTTCTTATTAAACAAATTTTCTCCTGTAGTTACTAATTGGAGTATGACACCTTTATATCTTTTAATTTTATCCATTCAACTCTTATTTAAACTTCAATATATACCTTAACATTGAAACATTCAATATAATACATAATGCATAATTTCCAATCGAATTCTGCTTGGTACATTCTTTTAATACACACTATATTCTTAAAAAAAGGATTATAAATATATGTAATTAAAACCCTCATTCCATTCCAATTCAGTTCTATCATTAATATTCATTAAAGTCTTAACATCTTTAACATTTCTTTTCAATTAAATATCATATTTTCTTGAAGACACGTATCATCTCCATAATTAATTTTTCCCTTATTTCTCTTCACATGTTTCATAAATCATTAAATATTCATTTTATTACATTTATTTATTGACAAACATTCCACTCAATTATGATAACTATTTTATCAAATATTTTAATCATACATTGTTTCATATTTTCTGAAATTATTTCTATTTCTAATGTAGCAATGCTATCTTATGTACCTTTGCATAATCCCTTTTTCAATTAGATTTTCACCCATTATGTCTAAATAGGTCCTGTTTCTCTATATCTTGTTTCTGTTCTTTATAACTTCTTTTCCTTTCTTTCTTCCCTCTCTTTTTCTCCCTCCCCTTTTTACCCCCTTGTCTCTCTACTTCTAATTTTCTCTTCTGCATTTCCCTCTTCTGTTGCTTTCTGATTTTATACTTATTTTTCAATCTATTCTTTTTGGGGTTGTTTTTCCCAGTCTTAAACTTTCCATTCTCTTTCCCCCCTTTCCTCCCCCCCACCTAAGATTACTTGTTCATTAAAGATGGCTTCTTCTTGTCCCAATCTTCTTGTTCTGCAGGCATTTCTTGTTGTTTCTCATAGTTCCAAATCTCCATTTCTAAGAACTGAAATATGAAGCCAAAAGAACCTCTCCCTTCTTGTGCATCTTCTTTGTACTTTTTAAGTTCCATTTTCAGTTCTTCTAAGAGTGGAGCCATTTTAAACACTTTCAAACAACCACCCAATTGATTTTAGTCATTCAAATGCAGTAACCAAGAATCCAGAGATCACCAAGTAATCCAAATACTCCCGAGCTGTTTCTTCTTATTTATTTTTTCACTTTCTCTTCCTGGGGTTTTACTATTTTGTTGCCATGTTTCATTTAAGATGTATCTTTTAGAAGTCTTGTTGAGATTTTACTGTAAGTTCTTTTTAATTCAAGGCAGTCTCCTCCCTTCCAGATCCTGCCCTTTTTTTTCTTTTTCTCTCCTTTCCTGTTTTTAAAAGTTTTTAAGTATCCAGTAATCTTTATTATCTCTTTGACTTTTTATTTTCAGCATTAAATGCCTGTTAATGTCAAAGTGGATTTTTTTCCAATTTCTTGCTTAAGTTTCTTAGTTGTCAGTATAGGGAAGGAAAAAGAGGGGGAAAAAAACCAAATCCTTTCCCTTTTCTCTCTCCTTCACTGCTTAAAAAGCTTATTTGGGAACAGTGTTATATTTTTTTTATAATTTAAATTCCAGGGTACCTTATTTGTTGCTTTTGCTGTTTGACCCGGTCAACCAAAACTTTCTCTTCTTATCTTCCTCCTGCACATTCTTTTCCGGTCATGTTCTTCTTTGTGGTGGCCATTTCTGACCACCGCTACAACCGCCTTCAGGAAAGGGAGTAATGGCCAGCTGAGGAGGAGAGATGAGACTCTCCTCAACCCTGCAGGCAGTCTCACCCTTCTTCACAACCTCTACGGGGTGGCTTACCCCCCAAACCAGCCAGCTCGGGGCGCTCCAGCGGCGAGCACGGATTGAAACTGCGCCGAGGCGCAGTTTCGATCTGTCACCGAAGAAGCTCAAACCGGAAGTCCTATGGCCTCCCTTTTTGAAGATGGGAATGACTGTAGATAGTGACCATAGATTTGGCAAAGAGTTGGTCCTGAAAGATTTTTCAAAGATTATGCTTAAAGGTTCAGCTATGGCAGTGGATAGCTTTTTTAAGAAGTAGGCACAAACTCCATCCGGTCCAAGAGATAAAGATGTTTTTAGATTGCGTAGTGCTTTTTCAACATTGTCTTCTGTAAAATTGAAATGTATTAGATCAATGTAGTTGTCTGTGATTCGACTAGGAAATATTGGGCATGATCCATTGCTGTTTACAAATACTGGGCCAAAGAATGTGTTAAAGAGGTTGGCTTTAATAGTGTCATTGTTGCAGTCTTTACCATTTGGTTCTTTTAGGGGTGGGATGGACTTTGAGTCTTTTAGTTTGTTGTTTACAAAATTGTAGAAAGCACGGGTGGAATTGGTGCGTAGAAGGTTTTCCTCTTGTTTAGTGTGATAATTGGTACATTCAGTCTTTATCTGGTGGCATAAATTTTTGTATCGGCTTTTAAAGTTGGCAACATGACCAGATTTGTTTTTCCACCAAAAGGATTTCTTTTTGGATTGGAGCTTCCTTATTGTTATGGGTAATTTGTTTTTTTCCGGTTTTGGGAGTTGTTATTGGTACATATAGTTTGATTTTAATAATTCTATGATTCCTAACAGAACTATTTTAACTGACATAGACCTTTGAAGGTATATGGTATGCAAGTTTTAATATTGAAAATAAATATTTTCTAATACATTAGGACTTTAACACTGAAGTTGAAATTAAGATACAGTTGCTAGCTAAAAGTCACCTAAGTAGTTCATAGCAGAAATGACATCAGAAACTTATTTTGCCATAGCTCATTTAGCTGTTTTATGCCAGATATCAGTAATTGTTTTAAGGCTAGAATCCTATAACATATAGTAACAACAAGCACCAATAATATGAAAAGCATGACACATGTATCAGAATGTCATTACATGGTTATGTAATGACCTTATGACATCCGATGGTAAAATGTGCATTATGAAATATGCATGATGTATATTTGATGGTGGCTCACATGTGTTATCATTTGCTTCCCCACTCCTCTCCCATGCTTATATACTGTAGTATAAGCTTACACATGTTCAGATGGAAGTCTTACTGATTTTAAAGGTGCTAAGCCTACATAAATAGGTAAAGGACTGCAGTCTAATCTAGAAATAGAAGAGTTCACTTTTTTTGGGGTGGGGGAGTCATCAGATATTGTAATGGTTGTTGCTTAGGCAATATATCTATGTTATCTTGATAGTTCCTAGCATTTTAATATTTTACATATAATCACTGATATTTTGTGATTCAGCACCTAAACATTTAATTTAAAATTTTGGAATGCAAGATAAGCTTATGTCGAAAATTGCAACAGTCGACCAAGAAATAGTTATTGTATTGAAATGAGATCTAAATGCAACAAATAAATAAAACAAAATTATGAAAATCATCTATGGATTACATACCAAGAATTAATTTCACATTAGCACAATCAGTTTAAACTGATGTTTGATGCAAGCATAAACTACACAATCCTGCATAGCTTAAAATAGCGGGAAAAAAATCTAAAAATTAGCAATAGCAGAAATTTAAGGCTAGCTGATAAACCACTAGAAAACCAAAGGATTATCATTTTTTTCATCGCAAGCAGTTACCTTCTATATTTCAGATGCATATATTTCAGTTTAACAATAACAAATAAATATACCATGCCCAATTTCATAAATTCTCCAAACTGGCACCAACCACATACCAGTATATAGAACAACAAATTCTATTATCCCTGTACATATATTTAATGGGTTGGAGTCAAGTCTCTCCTAAGTGCATTGAAAGCATATATAAATAATAGCACAGCAAACATAAAACATGCTTTTGGCTTAATGTTTGTTTCCTATGCCTACAACTATCTCCTTGAAACTATTAAAAACTACAATTGAAAAATTATCAATTAGAATCTCCCTACTGAAATAACTAACTAAAAGAATGTATATACAGCTGTATATATAGCAGTCACTGTATTTTTGTTTACAGTTATTCACAAAAGCTGGCTTTTGTACATAAATCAAAAGTTCTTGTATCCTGTGCATGCCTGATTATTTGTTAAGTTTGCTAAGGAGAAGCCTAAAAACGTTGTCTCATAATCTTGTTATACATGCTACATCAAAAGTATATCAATTCCTAGGAGAACTACCAAGTTTTTTTTAAGTTAAAGTCAAAATTGCAAGGCTCTAATTTTGAGTAAAAAAGCAACAGTAGCATATTTAATGCTAACAACTTGTTTGAAACTACAATGTGCAAAATGTTTTGTGATGCAGGTGGCTATTTTGTTTTGGATCTGAATCAAAATTTCGGTTCTGAATAGGAGTAATTTGGGTGAGAACATTGTGAATCTTGGTTGTGGTGGTGATGGTGGCTCCCAAGGGAAGGGAGGCAAAGGAAAAGTCTTATGAGAACATAGAGATCTGCTGTCATTTGTAGTGAAAGCTCAAAACAGAGACAGAAGGAAGATTAGGGAGATAGATAAAACAATGAGTTTTATTGGGAGTGGCTGATGAGAAGAGTGAAGAGAAAGGGTGAAACACATTAACCATTCTATTTGCCTTGTAAAAGTCCTGTGCAACCTCTCCAAATGTTGTTTCATCCAACATTCTGGATTTCAACTGAGACATTCTGAATGTTATTTGTTTTGAAGAAACAATGATATTCCTCAATTTATGGAAAGCATTTTGTCTGGATTCAAAACATAACATTTCATTTTGTTGTACCCCTAAATGTGTACGTATGCAATTTGGCAAATTTGTTCTTGGTCCTTTAATAGATTGGCAAAGAAAGGAAAATATAAGCACCTTTATTATGCCAGTATATAGTTTTCATACAGGAAGAGAAATTTTGACCCAACAAAAGAGGTGAGTGAACTGTTCTGTACAACACTACAATCTACCAAAAGTGGATCTCCAGTCCAAGTTGCTTTAAAGGTGAAAGTAAAGAGATATACATTCACAGACCTCACTCATCAGTCTTATTTTGTTATGAAATTAATTGCTCAATAAGTAACTTACAGGATCGGAAGGGCCACAGTAGTCTCTGAACACTTTTTCAGGATCTATCTGTCGAATCTCTAGAGCTATACAAGGTCCTGAGCAGAGCTCTACAACCATCTCCTGTAACCAGAAAAAACACAACTGATTCACATTGTTCTGAAGGCACATTATTGAAAATTGGGTCTATTACTAAGTTGATTATTTTACAGAAATCCCAATAATCAAAAAGCAGGGATGCAGAAATAAACAAACAAATCCTTGTATAATGCTTGATAGAATTTGTCTTGCTTGTTGTTTCATTCAAAAATTGCTATTATCAATGTCTTTTTTTGGTTAATCATTGTTTCCACCATTAAGATTTCAAAAATCCTCTGGACTAGACTTTGGTTTTTATCCTAAATGATTTGGGGATAAATAAACATTAATCACAAGCAAAGTCCCTCCCCAACATCTGAGAAATTTATTTTTATAAACGTATGGCAAGATAGAGTGATCTCCACTAGCTTGTTTTGCATTTTGAAAAGCCCAACACACTACAAGCTGTACATTTCATATTGCATAGAAAGCTGTAACAACTTACTCTGGTATTTTACCAAGACAACCACACAGATAGGGAATATAAAATGACTGATGATATAATGACAGATAATGGATTCATCAAAAGGGATGGCATTCAACACCCTGATGAACAAGTTGAGAATCTTTTAGAGTATTAAATGTATTTATGATGTTGCCAGGTTAAAGCCTACAGAATCTCTAGTTGCAATGCAAGAAAAGGGAACCCAAAGCTTTGGGAAAACTCAATAAAATATGAACATAAATGACTAAACATCGGTATCTTAAGATCAGCAAATTGAGATGGACTGGAATTGAATACTTTTAGTCAGAAGTTTACACTGTTTACTATCAGGACATAAAAAACAAGGAATGGTCTTGTTTTCATAGTTAAGAAGACAACAAGAACTACTTTGTTACAAAGCAATCAATGACCAGATGTCATCAACGGGACATAATTGACAAGTGTATCCAAGTTTATACTCCAACTATGGATGCAGGAAAGGAGATGGATGAGTTTTATGATCAAATTCAATTTGAAATTGATAGAGCATGCAAATAATGGGGCACTGTTTATGACAAGAGTCTAAAAACCCAAGGTTGGAAATATTAAGGAGGAAAATATACAGTAGTTAGACATTATGGCCTTGAAAATTGAAGTGAAATTAAACTAGCTCATCTCCTGTTTTCCTTTAGAAGGAATCTGGAAACTGAGTTTTTTCTTAGAGTGGTCATATTTCGTAATGACACTATCTATTGAGTTTGTTGGTTCTTAATAGAAAAGTATTAATTCAGTTTGTTATATTTCATTATTGACTCGTCATTTTTTATTAAATTTACCATTGGTATTTAAACTGTGGATGTTTTAAATGTTATGTGTATTTTGTTAACAGCAAAGACCCATACTGGGGCATGGCAGAATAAAAATAGAATGGGTACATAAATGTATCCAACTTTTGTAGAGCAAAATGTTTAGCGGCATTTCAGAAAATATTGTGAAGTGTGGCAATCCTGCAAATACTGCAAATGTAGCACACCAACAAAATTTGCTTTTGAGAGTTCTTTCCCAATTGCAAAGATTGTAATGACATATTAGACTGAAGAAAGATCTGGGAGGCAAAAGGTATGCCAAGCAGTCCCTCCCAAATGGGGAAAAAGGGGCCACAAAAAGAATTAACTTGCTAGTTTGTGGATTTGATCCATTTTTAAGGTAAGTCAGAAAAAAGCAAGAAGGATTTTTAAAGGAGGCAAGGAATTAGAATTTTTGAAAATTTATCATAATTTTTAAAATTGAGAATTTTGATGTTTCTCACCGACAACATAATGTTACTAAAGGGAGTACCTTTTAGTCTGGAAAACCACTATCCAAAAGTGCAGATAATTTATGTATGTCACACTGTTGATTCAAAATTAATATGTGTACAGTTTATCTCTCCAATAAATTGTGGTTTATTTTATAGCAAATTTTAAAACAATCATAACTATGAGTAGTAATCCTGACCACTACTATACAAAAAGGATGGTCCTTGTTGAGGTAATTCCCCATTAGGAGAATGAGCACATACAGGGAGACGTATTGAGAGAAGTGTTGAATAATACACACACAGCGCACAGATACACTGTACAGTAAATGTAGGTTTTTACTTCCAGAAACGTTTAAGCAAAGTTCAAAATAGGCAGTCCAAAGTCATTCACAGGTAAGATCAGTCAGTTTTTAGTCCAGGGATAATCCAATAACAAAGTCCAGTGTCAAAAACAGTTCAGTATCAGACTTACATCAAATCCAGGAATAGCAGTCAATTAAGAGGAACGGCAAAACTCTCCAACAGAAGGAAACAGAGACAACCCAGGTTTCTGGCTCCATCTTATGGCCATTTGAGAAACCACACCCAATTACACCTCCAGGACTCTCTTAAAGATACAGTATTAAAATGCCTATCCTGGTTTATATATTTCCAACCCAAATAGCTGTTAGGTGACTTAAATTCCTAACAGCCCTGCATTAAAAAGGAGGGGAAACAGATTTCGTTATTTACTTACAGAATATTCAGAAACAACACCTTTGTAGACTGCATAGAATTCCTCTGCATTTGCTCGGTCCATATAAAACTGTATATAAAACAGAAAGAAATAGTCTAATTATTGAGTTTCTGTGGAGCAGAATTATGGAACTAGTACTGTCTTACAAATACTTAAAAACTACCTAACAATTACAGTTGCCCTTTTTCTATTCAACAACAACCCTAATAGGAATTGTGTGGTTTCTCAATCATGCAAAGGCTATTTCTTCTTTGGAAAATAAGCTGACAGACAATATGCATGTGTGCATATTCATCAAACCACATAGTAAAAAGCCAAGCACATATAACATTTACTTCAAACTAATAATACAGTAAATTCGGGAATCACAAAAGTCTGGGCTGACAATTTGCCAGAAGCCTTGACACAGACTCAGTGGGAGCTCCTGGAGCAGGCAGACAGTCCTTTCCCAGCCTTATAGTTATTAACTTACTCCAGAGTAGACACACTAGGTGCAAACCCAGAGCCTCCTAGGCATAAAGAAGCACCTTTCTCCACAAAAGACTTAAGATTTCACTCTGTATTCCAGAAAAAGTTTGTGTCAATTTTCAGGCTGCACAAGGCTCATGACCGTTGTTAACTTTCTATATAATTCAATTATTTATACTGATTAAAATTTAAGTAAGTTCACAATACATTGAGAGAAGGAAAGAATGCGGGCAGGGAAAAGAGAGGAGGCTTTCTAAATGCTTTTTGTATAATGCTTTTGTTTCCTTTTAATTAAAAATTATATTAATGTCAAATCAATTTTAAATGCTTGTAAAATATTATTGCAGTTATCACTGACTAGTGAGTTTTAATTGTAATATCTAAGCATGTATTTGTAGAGTCAGCCGATGTAATGTTTCAAGAGTTAGGCTAGAACCTGGGAGAGCATGAGTTCCAGCACTGCCACACTTGAATGCAGTCCAGAAACCATTTTTTTATTCCAAATCAGGTATGCAGCTGCCCTTAATGGATCAAAAAAATCAGTTTAATAATGTCTGAAACTGTTCAGCAACCACCAACTCTATTTTCTCTGAGAAAGTGGGGTAAGCTGCTCGCTAATTCTAATTATCATCTTATTAAGATATTTCTTCAGAACCAATCTGATCACTGCCTCTTTAAAAAGCTACCCATAATTGATTTGGGTTGGCTATGGGTCCTTTTGCTTGTTCTCTTCTGGAAGAGAAGTAGCCAGATGCTTCTCAATACACCTTATTTATATCAAGATTCTATTGCTTTGTGTTCAACAAATTCAAAGGGAATAATTATCACCCTTAAAAGTTGCCTCAGTAGTCAGTGCTGGTGGAAAAGTATAATGATCTACCAGATGGAAGGCAAATCAGCCTTTGTAAATGGAAATCTAAATAAACCGTAGCAAGTGAGCAAGCAGCCCTGATCTTGAAATGCTTTAGCAGCAGCCACAATGAAAAATGCTTTCTTCTATGTAAATTAACTCCTGCAATGAACAAACATGGGTTTTGCAAGTGAAAAAAACTGAGCTCAGTTTAGTTTTGCTATTTTCCTGATACATTCAGGGACAACCGGATCCAGTTTTAAGTCATTTTCACCTTTCTTTGGCTGATAATCTGGGAATTCTAAGAAAAAAAACAAAATAAATTCAGCAAATTTGAAGTCTGTCCATTTTTTGTTTAACTAAAATGAAAAGACTGATTTCCTTTGCTTAGCAAGATAAAGTTTTGAAAACCTGATACAAGACACCACAAACAGCAAAGCTGCAGGAAGAGGCTACATTTCTGACTGCAGCTGTTTCAGCTGAGAATCACTTGAAAGTCAAGGCAGACATGTTTGTTCCCAGGTGCAATGGATTAAGGCGTGGCTCTGTAGTAGAAACAGAAAGTGGTAAATGTGGAATTTTCTCTCCGCCTCCTACTTCCACAAGAGCTGAATAAAAAGAAAATAAGTTACCATCTGCAAGGCTGAGATTTCAAATCCTCCATCAAGAATTGCTTTTATAATCTTTCCAGCTATTCCTGCATTAAAACAAAAAATGGGGAGGAAGAATGGTCAGGTACCTAAGAATAGCTTTTAAAATATTACACGCTTGAGAGTTAAGGTGTTCTTATCATGTAATTATTTTTTTAAAATCCAGAATATATTTGGACTGTGTATGTATCTGTCACAGAGATATGTATGACACCTAGTCAAACTTTTGAGCTGAGGTGCTCAGCTGAGTAGGATTTCTTCTCTGCTTAAAGCAAACAAAAATATGTGTAATTTACAGAAAACAGGTAGACCATGATTTACACGTACTGTAAGTCTATGATACTTGGTTGTGGGAGGGGGAATCAGATTTTGAAAATCACATAGTATTCTGTGGGTATCTCCTATTTAATAATACTAATTGGATAGTCTATATTTGATAGGCCTAGGTTGCTTGAGATAAAACTTGGCTTTGGTTGCAGTTGTGGCATACTAGACACAGTGTATTAAACCTGACATATATTGTCTGTTATATGAGAATGCCACACGTAAAATTGGTGATACTACACAAGCACTCTTTACTATCTTTTCATTCTGTTCCAGAGCCAGATGGGACTCCTATTACCCTATAATTCTGCTGCCACCATGTTAACAGCATCCAGAATAGGGCCATGCATTGCTGCTGCCCCTATAGTTGTACAATGCTTTTGGCTTCTCTTGGCTAAAACTTTTAACTTTCTAAATGTTGTCTCCACAAATCATTATTAAAGTATATGCACTGATGTGATGGTTGTGCAAGCCAGGCATGGTTTACTGTTAGTTCTCCACCTCCCTCAAAGAATCTTTTAGAGGTTAATCTACCCTTTAAACCAATAAAAGGAAAATGATGTTAGTCTGTAGTGACAAATGATCAGAAGTTTGTGAACACCTTTTCTGACTAACAAATGTTACTAAAAGGCTTAAAGTTTATATAAAGCTAAAGCTCATTTCATCAGATTTAAAGAGTGGTTAGATCAAGGGTGTCAAACTGGAGGCCCACGGGCTGGATGTGCCATATGCAGGCCATGCCTACCCAGCTCCACAAAGGGGAAAAACATCGTGAAACATCATGTGACGGCAACATGACAAGGAGAGTTTGACATCTGTGGGTTAAACTAATCTAGCATTTATTTTGGGATGAGATGGGAGGGGAGAAAATAAAGGTTTGTTATGCAGATTCAAGTTACATGTCAACAGTTGATCAATAAACAATTGTAATGTGTGAAAAAACTGTTGCATTAATGTACTGTCTCTATGGATGGGCTTTAAGGCTGGTACCCTAGTTTGTCTATCTATTACTAAAAAGTAAACATGACATGAAAGCCTTGATATGACATGAAGACCAAAGCTATAATGAGTGGTAAACAAAATTATCAATAGGCGCATGAGATTATAATCATGGCATAAAGAATACAATAATTTGAAATATAAGAAAGGTAACTAAAGGCATAAATAAAACGGAGTTATGTGTAGGTGTGTGTGAGGTTTCTCCAGAATCTAAATGAGCACAGAAATGTGTGGAACTTATGATTACATGTACAAAAATGAAGTTGTAAGTTTAATTTAAACTTTACTAGTAAAACTCTTCATTGTCATGATCTTTACCTGGGCAAAATAGGCAAAATTACCTGGGCAAAATTGTTTGCATCATCTATTTCTGAACAAGGTACCTCAAATTGGCTAACCTACAGAATGTGTCTAAAATCCAGGACCCATGACTCAAGAGAGACAGATATTTGGGGAAATTGTGACTGTTTCAGTGCTATTGGCTGCTGCAGCACTGCTGGGCTGTTGCTGCAGTCACATGATTTTCATTTGCAATGCTCTATGATAATTTCCAGTCTCACAATCCCTCACTCCTTCTCCCACCCAGCAGTAGCCATTTACCTGCCTGCTGGAAAGGGAGGGAAGGATTTCTGATGCTTCCTACCAAATCCTCACATGAAAAGTCAATGGGGAAGGAAGTTAGAAGTCAATCCAGTTCCCACTACTTTTTTGTTCACTCTTGATTACCCTGTTTCTCAAGAAAATGATCTGGGTAATACATTTTTATTGGATTTACAAAAAAGGTTTGTTAAAGTCTCAAAGAAGCCTATGCAATGGGACAAGAATTGGACAGAGATAAAATCTTTATATTTGAATGAATTAAAGATTAAGATTTTAAGAGATAAAAGGATTATAAAGTTGGTTTACTTGATCAAAGTTAAAATAAGACATATTTTTATGAATTCTGCTAACATTTTTGCTGACACCAGGATTGAAAAATTGATGTCTTGAAAATTTGTTTAAGATATGGGATAGGCTGTGGTTAAAAGAGATATGTTTGTAGCCTTATAGGGGTGAAGATTACTGCATGTATTTATATTTGTGATGATGATTGGAAATCTTTTCCTTATACATTCCTTTTATTCTTTCATTTCCTTTCTTTTCTTCCTTTTTACTCTATCTTAAGGAGGAAGATGTTCTAGAGGTAGGTATTAAAGCAGAAAAGGCTCTCCTCCTGGGTCCTGTCAGATGTCACTTCTTAATAGATGTAGCCCATAAAAAGGTTCTTCTATCAGACCAGGTAGGGTACAGCATCTTAAATTGAAATTAGAAGAAAATTGGCAACCACTGCAGCTCTGGGGGCATAGGTTATGTGCTGGTTGTGGAGGGCCTATAACTGCCTTCACCACAGCATTTTGCATTAGTTGCAGTTTCTTCAAAAGCAACCACATGTACAGTATATTACAACATTCATTGGGAAAGTGCCCAGAGCATGAATGATTTATGGAACTGGTGCAAATTCACCAACAGAAATAATGTAAAGGCCATCCAAATCACAATTGTTATCTGCTATCTGAACAGGAGCTGTGAGCCCCAAAAGACACCCAAGTGAAAACAGAGCCTCAAAAATAGTAGTTCCCCAGAAAAAATAGTAGATTTTGATGAGGGCTTCTCATCAAAAGTTGTTTAGTATACTTAGCAGTCAGGGGATAAGAGAATTGCTAATTGGTTGAACAGAAACAAATGACTAGAAATCAAAGGGCAAGGTTTTTTTAGAAGAAAATAAGAAGTAAAAGGTCTATGTTGATTTTTAAATGAGTCATAAATAATCTTGATGTAAGCAATGAGCTAGTCTAGTATGTGGGTGATATAAAATACATAACTCTAGTTAGGATGGTAAAAACCCAACATCATTGAAGATCTTTAGAAAGATCTTTCAGTTAGATCAGGGGTGTCAAACTCAAGGCCTGGGGGCCAGATCCCACCTGCAGGGTACTTAGATCTGGCCCTGGAAACAGCAAAGGATCAGCCCTTAAATCTTCTGCCAGCGAAAATGGGCGCCCGAGCTCAGTTTTTGGCTGCCATGGCCTCCTGCAACCCTCTACCAGCAAAAAAGGAGCTTGGGAGACCGTTTTCGTTGGCAGAAGCTTTAAGGGTTGGTCCTTCGCTGTTTCCAGGGTGGCCCTGCCAAGCTCCTTTTTCACTGGCAAAGGGTTGCAAGAAGCCCTGATCATGGAGCTTGAGAGCCTGTTTTTGTTGGCAGAGTGCCCGGGCCACCATCGGTACCCTCAACAGGACTGACGTCAAGCTGGCCATGCCCACCCTAGCCCCCCAAAGTCAAACACAACCCTGATGCAGCCCTCCATGTAATTGAGTCTGACACCCCTGAGTTAGATGAATGAGCAGTTTATTTTTTCTCCTTGCAAATCAGAGAGATTGATTAAACAAACTATTTTTTTTATTGACCTTTCTCCACCATGCAGCACTTCCCTAATAAGCACTAACAAAAACAAGCAAAGAAGCTGTAGTCCATGACTTTAAGCAAATTAATTATCTTGGGCGCAGCTTGCGCTGCTGCTAGCAACCAACAAAAACCTTGCCTTGACATTAACAAGTTAATAGCTGACAGCTTTTGCCTCCAGAGCAGCTGGTGGCTTGCTGTTATAAGCACTTTAGGTGAACAGCTGGAGGGAACAGCATTCCTATTAATCTGAATTCCCAACTTTGTGCTTTTGTACAATTTTGCATTCTTTTCTTTTTCACAATATGTAAACACAAATATCAATTTCCTTCCACTTAGTAATCTCAGTGCCGGGATAAATATTTTTAGAAGTAGGGGAATAGGGCAAAGAACTATAAGACTTGCCCACAGAATCAGCACTGTGACCATATTTGGGACATTTAATTAAGAAACTCTCAAAAGATCATTGCTATCATGGTATCTCCTTTGGTGGTGTTCTTTTTTGATATCCATCCTGCAAATTCTAAATTTAAGTGTTGATGCATAACAGGTGCTCCCAGTGGACAGGTTCAATAATGTCAGCTCAGTGTATGGTAGTGTTAAAAGACAAATGCCACCCTAAATAGAATTAGAAAAGTGGTTGAAAATAACACTGTCAACACTGTAACACCTCTTGGATGTTTGAGGTTTTTTAGCTCAGGAAAACAGAAATAGGAGAAATATGAACACAGGGTTTAAAATTTATGCATTGCATGGAGGAAGTGGCCTTGGATAAATTTTACTCTGTCTCTCAAAATCCTAGGACCAGAGACCATCCAATGCAGAGCACTGGAAGATTTAAAGCTGATCAAAGGAAAAACTTTGTCTTTCTTATCAATACTTACAGGTAATCCTCAATTTATGAGCTCAAAATTTCTGTTCCTAAGTGAGAAAGTTAAGTGAATTTTGCCCCATTTTACAACCTTTTTTTGCCACAATTGTTAAGTAATTCACAATAGTTGTTAAGTTGATAACATGACTGTTAAGTGAATCTGACTTCCTGACTTTGCTTGTTAGAAGACCGCAAAAAATGATCTCGTAACCCCAGGAACTGCCAGTAGCAATTTGAGCCAGTAGCTAAGAATCTGAATTTTACTAATGTGAGTGTGAGGATGGTCGTAAGCAGGAATAATGGAGATAAGTCACTTTTTTCAATGCCGTTGGAAAGTTGAATGGCCACTAAATGAAAGGTTATAAGTCAAGATATACCTGTATTATATTATATACAAGTCCAGCATGGTCACATGATGTCTCACTTAATGACAGTGGCACTCAGCAACAGTTATAGGTCCCAATTATGGTCAGTAAGAGGACTACTGTACCATAGTTTTGAAAGAATGAGTTTAAATCATTAAGTCAAATCTTTTGAAAAAGAATAGTGGAAAATAGCAGTTTTCTGTAATCTGGATGTCCTTCAGATATACTTTCTTCTTCAATTTCCCTAGAATATTCCAGCCAGAAGATCATTAATAATAATTGCAAAGTCCATATCTTTAAAAGGTGCCCAGATTGGGAAGTTATTAATATTAAAGTTGCAGAGTGTTAAATATTTTTTTATAATGCAATGAGCTAATTTTATTTGCAAAAATCAAATTAGTTCCAAAATTTAAAAAAGAATTTCAAATGATCAAACATACTCTACAAACCCCATTAAACACCTCTTTCTCATTTGAAAGCATCTACTATTCTTATATGCTGTAGTTACTTTTGTACTAAAGGATTTTACTGATATATTCTGGAAAGAAGCAACTATCATACCATATTCTAAACATTATGAAGGTCAAAGTGGTTTTGCACAGCATTCTCTTGCCAACATCTCTGCAAAACCTGTTAACCCAAATAATTATTTATGTGGTTTATGTATTTTAATTGCATACAGAGAACATCTCCATCTGATTCTGCAAGCAGGTCAGCTGGAAATTATCTGAGCCTAACTGCTAAACAATCTGCTGATAAAAAAGACTTGTCAAAGAAGGAAAAAATGATGAGCAGCAACAGGAAAAAGGGTCTTTATCTCTGCAACTATAAATATTAACATTAACAAAAAAGGAACTGCATTGCTTTTTAGAACCAGGCTGGCTAAGGTACCATTGTGGAAATAATTTATATGGCTACTAACTAGACAAAAAGAGGACCAGAATGTATTTGTATTGACTCTGCAAGATATATAACCAACCTTCTTTAATCGCATGAGGTTTAATAACACAGCAAGTACAATGTGTATACTTAGCAGTGCCAGTGGGTCCACGGCCTCCATTGGAAGGAAAGAATAATTCCAGTTCCTGGAAATAATAGGAATTAAATATATACATTTAGTAGGGTTTCAAAGCACTGAGATTACAATAGTCAGATTCCTTGGTTTTCATTTAATTCATTTCCATTCCTTATTTTTTAACATATTTTTGAAAGTGCCTCATCTGACTGTTCTATCATTTAGCATAGACAATAGACTTCCAACACAGATCCAAAACAATACCAATTTTTAAAAAATTCTCAAGTACAGAAGTCCTTGACTTATAACCATGAATTGAGTGACCTTTCAAAGTTACAAAGGCGCTGAAAAAACAAACATTTTTCACACTTGCGACCATTGCAGTGTCCCTGTATCATGTGATCAAAATTCAGACACTTGGCAACTGGCATGTATTTATGAAGGTTGCAGTGTTGCGACTTTCTGACAAGCAAAGTCAATGGCTTGTTCATTTCAGCTGGATTCACTGAACTGTATTACTAACTTAACAATTGCAATGATTCACCTAACAGTTGTGGCAAGAAAACTTCTAAAATGAGGCAAATTTCACTTAACAACTATCTAGTTGAATTAGAAATTTCAGGCTCATTTATGGTCATAAATCAAGGACTACCTGTATGCCAAGAAAAAGATACAATAAACCTTTCACAGAAAAAAAAAACTTGAGAAATTTGAGGCAAATTTCAGTACTGCATTACCAAGAATAGGCAGGGAGAAAACCATGAAAACCAGCCTATGTCACCACAACACAATCATCACGCTGTAACTATAGATGAGTTCATTATTTTGTTATATTACCACTCAATCTTTCACAATAAACTAAATAACACTGGATTTCTTACTAGCTGCTCATATCTTGCAAACAAGGAACTTTCTAACTTGAATGCCACAGGACTGCTGACTGTATTGAAAGAGTTTTAGGCTATCACCATGATTGCGAACCTATGGCACGCGTACCACAGGTGGCACACAGAGCCATTTGTGCCGGCATGCGAGCTGCAGGCAAACTTACCTCACTGTGCATACACGCACCTCACAGCTGATTTTCACCCGGTTTGAATCCTTTTTCGGCCTCCCAGAGGCTTCAGAAAGACTTCTGCAGGCTTCTGCAGGCCAAAAATTCGGCCCATTTCATCACTTCCTATTTCTCTGGAAATACTGAAGTGACAAAACGGGCCTAGTTTTCGGCCTGAGAAGCGTTCCTGAAGCCTCTGGGAGGCCGAAAAAGGCCTCAAACTGGCTGAAAATCAGCTGTGATGCGCAGTTCAAGTAAGGGGGCGACGGGGGTAGGTGGATGGGTATTGCATGCACATGTAGAAGGGGCGTGGAGGGGGCATGCATTGCCTTCTGGGTGCTGGCACGTGAGTGCAAGCATGCAAATGTGCGCACAATTTTTGGCACAGGAGCCCAAAAAGGTTAGCCACCACTGGGCTCTCAGGTGGTCCAGAAGAAACAAAAGAACAGCAAGCTATAACAGGTGTCTTAACAGCCTGAAAAAATGAAAAAAGCTTAAAACCCAAGACAATAAAAACCTAACAATCCAAATCCCAAAGCAAGCTGAATATCTTAATGAGAGAATATGTGTCTTTGAACCAGAAGAAGGGAGACAGAAAACAATCAGAGCTAATGATTTAATGAAAAAGAAAAAAAATACAGCCAGAATCAGATGATTCAATGACATAAATAAAAAGAGAAAGAGATGAGGGGAAAGGAGAAAAAAAAAAAACCCAACCAAATTACAAAAATAAGCTTGAAACCACAGTCCTACTTCCTATTTATCTGTTACAGCACAGATACTCTTTTGTTTGTTTTCCTGTCTGCCCACTCCTAGAAAACAGAGGGCCTTTTTACAGGGCTAGCTGCTCACTGGGGAGAGAAACGTAATCATGAACAACATCAGAGGTGTTCTTCATGATGAGGTGAGACCCTTCTCTTGTGTTGTTTTTTTAAATAAAAAGCGCAGACTGGATTGGGTGCTAGAACCCCTCTCCAACAGCTACAGAAAATCTTAGGACCACAATTTCAAAAATCCAGTCAGCAGAAATCATGGAACCACATGAAATTCATGGAATTACATGAGTTGCTCAATTGGACAGTATGTACATATTCTGAATCTATTCTCTCAAACCTGCAATTTTAATACCTTATTCAGAGATACTAATTTCCAGTTCTTTATCCCAAAGTTGGTATTCACAAACGAACAACCAAGTAATTTCTCTTCTACTTTACCAACACAACTTCTGCAAGATATATATTCTTTTCTCATTAGTAGCCTGTTTTCTCATGAACAGGACACCAAGGTAAAATCTCAGGCTAGCAAGGACACCTGTGAATTGGATTACCTGCTATTTCTCCCAGTTACTTCAACTCAGTCCTGACAGATGTTTTCACTTATCTCCAATAGTAAGAACAATGCCCATTGTCTTCTACAATACAATGATCCTGGATTGCTAAGTAATCTCAGTATAAATATTTCTCTTTCTCCAAGCAACACAAAACAAGGAGAAAGTTAGAGAAGATAAGAAAATTGGGAAAAGGAGGAAATCAGTAGCAAAAAGAAAGATATTTCAAGTGCCAAGGACTAGCCCCTCTTTTTTTGTCATCCTAATTTATAATTTCTTAAACTTAAAAATTTTCAATGGCATGAACATGTGGTATACCATTTTATAGTTGTATAACATTCAACAATGTATAAATTAATGGATTATTTAACTCTTCACAACCCATAATCCCACTGTCAAATACATAATACCACATTAAAATGCTTTTAAGGATACACAGCAGGGACAAATAAGGGAGTAATTAAAACACTGCCAGCAGCACTATTCTTAGCTCCTCTAATCAACATCAAGAAACATGTTTCCATGGAAAGAAAAGCAGGCATCAGAAAATAAAATGCAAATATATTGTCCAATCTGTTTTCTTATAGCTTGGAAAGACTCAAATGAAATTTTTGCCTTCAGATGAGCCTCCAATTAATCTGTTTAAGATTATTTAATCTACCACAGTGAATAGTTAAGAAACTATTTTTAAAAATTCTATATGGGTATGCATTATTATTTATAGTTTCAATTCTAACAAGATGAAAATTAAAATGAAGTATACATTATATATCTTATTTTATCTTCTAAGATTGACTATTTCATTTATTTAGAATACTATCATGCAATCCTTTATCAGCTCAGGGCAATATTTGATTGAAATCATATTACCATTATTCAAAGTAACAACAATGTAGGGGAGGCTTTACAGTGAAAAAATGAGCTGAAGTGGTGTAAACATAATTAGTTACACAATACAGTGATTTTCCTGGACAAACTCTTCCTGAATCAGGAAGAGATGAGACTTACTTATCTGAAGTGGAGGACTGGACAAGAGAATACTCTAATTTGTAGAAAAAAATCTTCATAACAAATCACTAAATGTTTTTCTAAAACCAAACATTTTGCCCCAATATTAAGATATTTGTGTAAGTAATTTGTTTATAGCATGCCTTAGATCTGCTACTGTCTTAGCAGGATTGCCTCATTTGATCAAAGCTAAGCTAAAAGCCATGGAATTAGAAGGCCAGTCAATAACTACTGGTCAAAAGAATTAATTTAAACAGAGTTTAGAAAGAAAGAAAGAAAGAAGTTCAGTTTACATATTTATGTACATCAGTTAAATCAGTTAAATCAATTTAATTGAGAGGTATGAAAACATATTCTTATAATATGCTAACAGAAACCAAATCATGTACAGAATGAGCTATCAAATGTTTATTTGAGAAACTTACACTAGCAGCAGAGGCAAAGGAATCAGGGCCATGAGCCACATTTCTTATGCTGTCACTTCCAAAACGTGCTCTAATGCTGTTTGGAGCATCAGTTCGTGCCACAACTGAATTTGCAGGCCCTAATAATTGTTTCCATTTACCTATGGCATCATCTCCCAAAATCTCCATGGCAACAACAGGGCCACTTGTAATAAACTCAAGAAGTTCACTGAAAGCAAAAAATAGAATAGTCAGGGAAACCAAATGCTTCAACAGGATTTTTCTGTCCTAAACAGAATAACAACAAGTTGGGTACATAGCACAAATATTAAGCTACTACAGTAAAACAGTAACTTGCAGAAATATCTGATCAGAAATAATAATTTCACAATACTATTTCCAAAGCAATACTTCGTTCATTCTCTTATCTTTTGCAATATCTGAAACTATTTTAATGTTTTAAGAAAAGCAGAACTGAAAAAAAGATAATAGATTTGCTGACTACTCAAGAACTATGATCTTATGTTTAATTGCAGATTAAGCAGTTACAAAATTTCTAAACTTTTGGTTTCTTAGGAGGTGGCAGCTTAAGAGGCCAAATGAAGTTTGCCAGGTCTATCAAGCCAGGCATCTTTCTCGGTAGAACTCCATCTATTATTTATGTACATATATGGGCAATCCTGTTCATTCGCAAACAGGCATGTCAAAAAAAACAAAGTACTAGTCTCAGTGTGTATATAAAGCACTACAAAATAAATTTAGCACATCGATACTGCTCCCAGAAACAGCAGCACCTAATTAAGTAGATAATCTGGATATAAGTATAGATCATTGAATTTCCTAACATTACTCTTATATAAGTAACCCTCAACTTACATCACCACCTCACTCAATGACCACAATTCCATCATTCCTAGTTGCAGTTAGGTGATCACCTAGATTGTTAGGTGTAGTTTAGGTAAGGATCATTCTCCCTCCCATCCGTAAGGGCTCTTTTGGCTCTGCACAGTGGTACTGCCAGCGGTGATCCCAATTGCCCCTGCTGCCCAGTTGACCTTTACCACCTCAAACCATTCTTCAAGCTGGCTTCCCTTTCCTCTGCAACCACGCTTCCCCTATCTTCTTCAAACAGGCATCCTTTTCCTTCCACAAGCTGGCATCTCATTAGAAATGTTCTAGACTTCTCCAAATCCCATGAAAATGGGATGTGTGGTTTGAAGAACAACAGGAGCCTGGTGCTTGGGTTGCTTCAAGAGCTTCGTTTTCTCAAATCACATGTGCACCATTTCTTTTGCACATGTACGGGCTTTCACATAAAAAGAGATATTGGTTTGAAGAAAGGATCAAGATGGTGAAGGTCATCTGGGCTGCAGGGACAATTGTAGCCGCTGCTGCTGAAAGGGGCTGTGCAAGCAGCCTAATGGGGGGGAGGGGGGGAAGATATGCAGGGGGAGTTGCAGCATCCCCAGGGTTGTAAAGGCATGTGAGCTGCAAAGCACTTGAATTTTTATCTTGTGACCATGGCCACAACTTCAGACAGTGCTCATAACTACCTTCATTTAGTGAAATTGTAATTTCAGCTGGTTGTTGAACATATAGTTTTAAGTCGAGGACACCTATAATAACGTATAGCGTGCACATCTGGCTCCCATGCTCTACCCAATAAACTTTAAACCAAAGAGCATGCTACTGTGTCCTGGAACACAGAGGCAGGCAGCTTGTGAAGTTGCCTACTCCTTGTCTCCTGGAAAGGAGGAACCGGTTAACTTTATATTTTGCAGTGATAGTAACAAGAACACCTTTTTTAATACACCACTGAATCACTTTTTTGGCAGCAACCATCAAGGAAATTGCTATAAACAAATTATTGTCCTTCAATTACCAATCTGTATGCTGAATAACAATAGCTTTCTGATTTACCAGATATTTCATACACTCCACATTACTATACTATGACACTCCACAGTACTATACTACTGTACTATAAAGTCAATTTGCTTAATGGCAAGGAAAATGAAAAGGATGAAGAACATTCTGAAACAAAAACACACTGGAAAAAGACTAAATATGCAAGACCATAATAAAATGTAGAATGAAACGTATGTATTAAGATAAGACCATGTATACTACTGTAAGAAAATTCCAAAGATGAGAAAGTGATGAAAGAGTATTTTAATGTTGTTAGAATGTGATTACTTTATTAGAATATAAGTATCAGAGTGGGTTGCAGGACCTAGCTGATACTAAAAACATCCAAACTAGGCCTGGCATGATTAACACTTGAGTAAAAGACCACATTTTTAATGCTAAGATAAAAAAAAATTAGAAGGTAGCAATAAAAATGATTTATTGTTATCAAGAAAATCATATGTATATGTCAACAAAATCAGGAAAACAATATAAAATTAAGAGAAGTCTAATTCTATGCTTATCAAATACTATCTACATTATGTTTGTGTAAATAACTCAAGGGACATCAATAGAAAGCAACATGGCAAGACTTATTTTATGGAATATAGCATACAAGTGAAACCACTCCATACTAAAATATATACTCACTTGTAATAAGGCTTAGCTTGATGGTCTGCATGTAAATCCATTGCTTCTCCCCTATAAAAGATATTTTAAGAATATTTTAATATTCTTAGTTAATGAATTCTTAATATTTTAATGTGTATATATTAATATTTCTAGCATTTTCTTAGTAACAGATTGGAATAAAACTCTACAAGCAAGATATCCTTTGTCTATCATTCACTAGCTTGATACCTGTGTTTCACTATGAAACTATGTGGTGAGGCTTAGTTTTTGGAGAGGAAAATAAGGGAAAAAATTTCTGCCTCTGCCTATTAGCATCCATCGGTATTCATCTGGCGTCCTGTCAATGTGTGAGAAAGTTGAGAGCTGTTTGGAAACTGAAAGAGTATTTGCTGTGTGAGCAAGGAGACAGCAAGGAGCCTGGGCATGGCTTAGCTCAACTGTTCTGTACTAAGCTGCTTGATACTGTGAAACTAAAACTGAAACTCCTCTTCTCTGGTTGTGTTTTGCATTTGGAACAGATTTTTTTTCAGGTGGGGAGGGGGAGTAGAACTCCTTAGTATCAGAGTGTGTTAATAATAATATATAAAATAATAATGCTCTGATGGTCATTTCAAAAAATCTTTTCTTAATGAGCATCTAGAAGCCAAGAGGAACATATGTGCCAAATTTCAAATTTGTAGGCTTTACGGTTCTGGAGATTTTGTGATGATGTATGAGTGGTATTTTGCTTTTAGATATAGATAGATTCATTCTTTCATGGGAGATCACACTATAACACACAGTATTTTGTCAGTGTATATGGATTCATGAACTAGAATAGACATGTCAACGTCAGCCAATGGGGACTGTTTGGTGACTGAGACACAGGATTTGTTGCAACCGGGCTTGGAGCCTGGGCGTGGCTCAGCTTAACTGTTTTGTGTATAAAAATAGTTCTAGTGTGCTAGTTCTTGTACTTGCTATTTCTTCTCTCCATCATGTTGCAAGAGCAGCATGGGTATTGTATACATGCATCATGTTTTATATTATTGTATATATAAAGAAGTTTCTTCTACATAATGAATCCTGCTGAATTATTTCTTTGTGTGCTGGCTGGTTTGCTACAAACTCCAAAATATTTATCTTCATTTCTTCTATTCTTTGGCTACAACATGGTTCAAGATGGAAATGCTAAATATGATCGTTTCATGGTCATACTTTAATAAGATATCATGAGAGAATATAGATTGGCAACAGCTATACATTTTAGGGTAGTTTTACAAAAAGCTAAAGATTATACTTCATGACTCAGTAAAGATTTAAAATATAAACCATATTTCCATTTTTTGAAAAATAATGATTAAAATCTCACCTTGTAAGTTTCACCATTTTAGCCTTTGTTATTGTAAAACCAGAATTAATAATCATATCAATAACGTCTCCAATTCTGAGTCCTACATCTGGTTTTAATAATGCCAAGGTTCTATTATCAGATTTAAATGAGAAATTTAAAAAAAAAATTAGCTTATGCATCAATGTTACTAAGACAGGAAAACATAATAATATCAATTATCATTATATGATCATTCCTAAGTACCCAGATAGATAATGAAAATATTTGGCCCAAACATATCAGTAATAAAATGAGTTTTGAAACAAGAAGTTGCACAGGAACAAATAATGAGGGTACTTGTTTAGACATTGCTGTCCTTTTGTCCTCTTCAGATTCTAGTTAGAGAGGAAAGGGAACTTATGTTAGGCAAATAAAAAACTTATGTTAGACCCATGTAAAGTAGCTATATATTAGGAAGGACAGGAAGAAATATTACTGACCCAAAGTAGGGCAGGTAGAGTAGCTAATTATACTTTTGCAATATTGTTTTTAATATTCTCATACTGCAAAGTGGAAAGATATGCTTATGGGGAGAGGTGCTGGTTCTTCAACAGCTTAAATGAAATCCAGCAGATTTTTTTTTATCCTGTCACCCCCATTATCCCATGAACATGTTCCTTTGACAACTGCACTATAACTGGAACTCTTGGACTATAGAGCAGTTAAGGAAGAAAAGTATGCCTTTAGTATTTTCTTTTGTCAGAAACTCAGAAAGCAAACAATTGGTTGAAATTTTATTTATGGTAGTATCTGGATTATGATACTTGGAGGGGGGGATATGCCAAAATTGGTGTGACAGAGAAAAAGAAGAGGAAGCAATGTCCCTAACTAAGTGTGTAATCACTATGGGAAACCAGCAGTACGTTTGTTTGGGGTTTTTTTGTGCTTTTCTAAATTTTCCCTGAGGAAATCAAGTAGTTCAAGCACCATGGTCAGCTCCAAGCCATATAAACACAGTCATCTCAAAAAAACTCCACAATAAAGGCTTAGTTTTAACAAATTTCCTGAGGATTAAGCAGGATATTTAGCGACAATACAAGTTTCTAAAGATTTGTGTAGGTCAGAAGATACTCACAGTTGACCTGAGAACAAATCCCTTCTACCTCTCGTATTGTAAGTTGGCTAAACCACTGAACAAGAACTACCCTGAAGTTAAATAAGAAAGGAGGAGTTTACCAGAGACTTTTGTTCTTTTGTTTTTCCCTGGGAACAGTAGTGAGGAATGAAGGAAAGAAAGGAATCTAAGCCACCACTCAAATTATGGGATGAAATCATCTAAGATGCAAAAAGACTCTAGTGTATACAAACTTTTAGATCTAGAAACTATACAATTTCATTTTTTATATCTCAAAAGAAATGCCAGATTAATTTTTAGGTTTTTTTTCTCAGAGGCTAAGCTGCCATTTTAGATGACCCTACCCCCTGTTGCCTCCCTTCCTTTTTAAAAAAATCCTAATACATATTTTCTTTGTTAATTAAAGAGTTCTCTTAGCTATAGAGGTAGTTGACTTATAACAGTTCATTTAGTGACCGTTCAAACTTACAATGGCACTGGAAAAAGTGATTTATGACCATTTTTCACATTTACGACCATTGCAGCATCCCCATGGCCATGTGAACAAAATTCAGATGCTTGGCAATTGACCCATGTTTATGACAGTTGCAGTGTCCCAGGGTCATGTGATTCTCTTTTCCGACCTACTGACAAGCAAAGTCAATGGGGAAGCCAGATTCAATTAGCAACCGTATTACTAATTTAACAACACTTAATAACTGTACCAAGGAAGGTTGTAAACTAAGGCAAAACACTCCTAACAAGATAAATTTTGGCACAATTGCAGTTGTAAGCTGAGGGCTACCTGTACTTTAAAAATCTCTAAATGCTAGTTATCACATACTTTTAGTACTGATTTGTATTTTAGAGGATAATCTGGCATATTAATTTGATGTCAATAATGCCACATTGATCAATAATATGTTGATACTAGTAAATATCTTGATCAATAATTCTAATGAAGCCAGTGAATCACATGTGTACATTATTTCTCTCCTTTTTTAACAATTCGATGTCAATTTTTTGGAAGAGATATTTGTTATTACTTATGTTGTTGTTATCCACATTGCCAAATGAGGAAATGAGCAAATGTCATCCAGAAAACCTAGTTTTCTTCCCTTCCAAAAATATTTTCAACAGTGCTAAAAAATCTATTTTGCCATTTGCAGCTCGCTCTTAGTTCTTTCTGAAAGAATTTGTGACTATTACTATAAGTTAGTAAGAAACACCAACACAAAAGAAAACACAGGTTTTCTTTTTTTTTAAAGTAGACATATTATTAATAATACATTGGAGCATATATAAAAATAATACACAAATATATTTTATACACACAAACACATTTTAATTACATTAACTAAGAACTTGAGAATGAGTACTAAAAATAAAAATGGCTTTGTCATACATCAGTAAATTTAGATTCAGACGAAAAATAATCTTCTGCATTGTTGTACTGCTATCTTTGGGGGGGTAGGTACTGTATGTAATTTTCCAGCTTATTTGCCATTTTATCACAGGATCTTAATTCTTTATGTTTCAAGGTGCTGTTTGGATTATCTTAAAACTTAGAACAGCCAATTTAGGCTCTATGACAATAGTCTGAGTTATAACAGATCCAATATGAATATTTTTGAACATTTTAATTGTAAGCCCCTGACAGTAAATAAGATATAACCACACAAAGTTAAAGCAGCAGAAAAGTATATGAAAAACAAGACACAATTATAACAAAGAGCTTGCTTCTTTTTTATGTTCACATACTTGGTTCCAGTTTTTCTGGGGACCAATTTAATATAATACCCTTCTCTATTTTCCCTTTCTTCCATCAGAAAAACCAATGCCTGTCATTCTTGTATATGACTCATTAAGTGAAGTATGTTGATTAAATTAACTTACAAAACTGAACATTCCTCAGAAGCTCAGAAATAGCACTTTCTCACCTTTCTTTGCAACTGCCCAACAAGCGAGAAGTGTATTGATCGGCATAGTCTACCAAATTGAGGTGGCGTGAAAAAATAGTAATTCTGTTGCCCACAAAGAGATCTTTAAAATTCAGATCTTCATATTTAGTGCGATTCAAGAATTTGGAGCGATTCTTCATGTCATACTGAAGAGTAAAGAAAATAGCTGTTTTAAATTTCTTGGTTTTTTAAAATTAAAATATATAACATTTCAATAAAATCCAGTCAAATGTTGGATATTGAATTCCTACTTGATGCATATAGAAAAAAATCCAGAAAAGGTCATAGAATAGAAGGTGTAATAGAACATCCCCCTCTGCCTTTTTCATTTTCTGTTTTATTGGCAAAAATGTGACAACTTTTCAGATTTCTGTTTAAAATCACACATAGGTTAATTTTTTTTTTAACAAATCATGTTTCCTAGTTACCTGCCTAATTTGTTGGTTCTCATGCAATTTGTCACATTTTAAGCATGAACCTTTGGGATTCTGAGCCTCTGATGACCATTAAATGTGTTCATGAGATGAATTAAATATATAATTATGCTATAACAACTGAAAAGGAGCTAGTGTAATGTAGTAATTAAAATATTGCACAGATGCCAAAGACCCCCAAGTTCTAGTCTACTGTCTGGTATGGAAACATATAGGTGATTTTGGGGTTGAGATTTCAAGCACTATATAAAGGTTGAGATAAAACTTTAACAAAAAACACATTGGCAAATCCAGTTCCATTTGTATTAAACAATTCTACAATTGTTATATTGATGCCATTTTGGAGATCATCTCATCCAACCACCCACTCCGCACAGGATGCACTGGAATACAGCCAACAGATGGTCACGCAGCCTGTTTGAAGGACTCAACACTTTTGTGTAGCAATTAGTTTTTCCTGCCCTCAAGCCTCAACTTATGGTATTTTTTGCACTATAAGACATTCCAGACCATAAGATGCACGTAGCTTTTGGGGAAGAAAACAAGAAAAAAATATCTGACTCTGCCTCCCAGCAATTTGCCTCCTTACAGCAAACAGTCTGGTCAGCTTCAGCACAGCCTGATTTAGCACAAGATTGGCAGTTTGATCGGCTTCCCGGAATACCACCAATCAGCTGTTCCAGACTGCAGGGATCACCACTGCCCATCACCGCCACCACATATCACCGCCTCCGCATGCCCCATTTTTGGCCTCCGCACTTTCGGCCTCCACGCATCCTGTTTTTGGCCCGTTCCAGGTGGCAGAGATTGATCCAACCACCAATCAGCTGCTCATGCTAAATCAGGCTGTGGTGAAGCTAACCAGGCTGTTTGCTACAAGGAGACAAATTGCTGGGAGGCAGAGACCGAAGAGTGGGGGCCGGCGGATGGGCAGGCTTCAGCAACATTCGCTCTATAAGACACACAAACATTTCCACCCGCCTTTTTGGGGGGGCGGGGGGAGTGTGTCTTATAGTGCAAAAAGCACGGTACTCCCTGGTAGGTTTAACCCACTGGTTTGATTGTATGGGATAATTGACAAAAGTCAATTTCCTTCTTCTACATTGTTATCATGTCACCACTCAATCACTCTTCTTAGCCTATGTTTTTTCTTACCTTCTGCTTGCCTATCCTATGATGCAGTTCTTTCCCTGCTAATGATAATTAGCTGGGGCTCTATTTTATTTCTAAGAAAAGTCAGGTGCAAAACAGGACTTAAAAGTTCTGTCTTCTCACTTTCATCCAATACCAATTCGCCACTATGTCCTTGCAATGGCCCTTTATTCTGTTTGCTTTTCCTTTATTTTCTTACACTGCACGCATTACATAGTTTATAATGAAGTTTCTCTCCTGTGGACTCACATTTTGGAAATTCTTATAAGCCACTATGCCATAGATTAGAATGCTTCACTATTATTTGTCATTTCTTTTGATGATTATTGCAAAAGTTTCAATCCATTTTCAACTGCTAACATCTCTGAAAAACTGTGATATTAATACAAACATGTATATATAACTTACCTGTTCATCCTGAATTATTATTCATCTATTTAAACAAAAATACATATTGAGGTAATTCCCCGTCAGGAGAATAAGCGCATATTGGGAGACGTAGTGAGAGTAATGTTGAATAACACACACACAGCACACAGATACACTGTACAGTAAATGTAGGTTTTTACTTCCAATAAACGTTTAAACACAGTCCAAGATAAGCAGTCCAAGTCATCCACAGGTAAATCAGTCAGTGTTCAGGGATAATCCAAATATCAAAGTCCAGTATCAAAAAACAGTTCAGTTATCTCCCTTAAAGGTTACTACATAACCAATATTAACTAAAGCCCTTACTGATAATAAATTAAATTTCAGTTTAGGTACATATAACATAGTTAAATGCTCATTTACACAAGAGCAATAAGCAGTACCTTCACCAGACGCTTTCATCTTCCATCCATTTGCCAATGATACATGTTGCTTACTCATAGACATCTTTATAAACCTCTCTCTATTTTTAGTAATGCACTGCGATGCTCCACTATCAACAACCCACAAATCATGGTTTACAGTTGAATTGCTACACATAGTTAAACCAACATTCTTCTTGGCCTTCTGGTGATTACCAGTATTCTATCGTTTTCCCTTCTTACAGAACTTAGCTATATTTTCCCAAGCCCCACAAGAAAAACATTTCCTAACAGTATAGGCAGTTGAAGACAAATCCTCTTCTTGTGGTTGTTCCTTTCTCAGTTGGTCCCTATCCAGTCATCTTCTTGCTTCTTCTAACAATCTTCCGGTTATGTCAGTCAATGCCAGTTTATCTCTGGGCAGGACTTCCAGTGAAGATATGTAATCATTATAACTTTCATCCAATGAGGAAAGAATGATGTAAACTTGATGCAGCTCTGAAAATATCAGTTCCTTTTCATGTAGCTCTTGAAAAGTTCTTTTCATGAAGTTCAAATGAGCTAACATATCTCCACCATTCAGAAGACGTGCTCTAAACAGTTTACGTGTAAGATGTATGTGTGCACCTACACTGTCACGAACATAAATCCTCTTCAAATTCTCCCAACACCTAGCAGCAGACTCTTCTCCACGAATATAGACTAGCTGCTGGCCACTCAGTGTTAGTCCAATTATACAAAGAGCTCGTTTGTTGATCTGTTTAAAGTCAACAAGCTTCTTGGGATCATCCTCATTTTCTGGATCCCAAGCATTTATATCCGGTGGATCTTGAACTGCATTCCATAACCCTTCTCTATGCAGAAGTAGACTGCACTTTAGGAAACATAGTTTGTTCCATCCAACCGAGTTATCAGTGATAGACTTGTTGAAGTGTCTTGTGCCATCTTTACCAGGATAGTAAACCACAATTAAACAGTAAACAGCTGTCTGTATACGTTACTGTGTATTCACAGCAACTCTCAGTTTTCTGAGCCTGGTATGGCGTGGGCCCATAACCAGTGTTGAGGTAATTCTCCACTAGGAGAATGAGCACACACAGGGAGACATAGTGAGAGTGGTGAAGAACAACACACAAATAGCACATAGCTACACTGTATAGTAAAATGTAGGTTTTTACTTCCAGTAAAACGGTTAAGCAAAGTCCAAACACAGTCCAAGTCATTCACGGTTAAAGCAGTCAGTTTTCAGTCCAGGGATAATCCAAAATCAAAGTCCAGTATCAAAAACAGTTCAGTAACAGACTTACATCAAATCCAAGAAGAACTATGATCAGTCAATAGTCAATAAGGAACAGCAACACTCTCAGCAACGGAACAGGACTAAACAACCCAGATTTCTGGCTCCATCTTATGGCCATTTGAGGAACCACATCCAATTACAGTTCTAGCATTATCTTAAAAAAACAGTATTAAAATGTCTATCCTGGTTTATATATTTTCCAACCCAAATATTAGGTGACTTACATTCCTAACACTAACAATAAAAAATAATCTAGATTACATGTTTAAAAATTGTAATATATTTTGCATGAAAAAAATAGTATTTTGTAATGCAGAAAACCAGATAAATATTATTAATCTATCCTTACTCATTCCCTTTTCCCATTATTCGATTTTATTTCTTGTACCGTGTTTCTCACAAAATAAGGCCAGGCCTTATTTTTTTTTTGACCCCTGAAAAAACGGCTAGGCCATCTTTTTGGGGGTGACTTAATTTCCTCCCCAACCTAGAGCGGCCCATATGGACATAACTCGCCACGAGGCCGCTTCTATCGGCCAACGAAAGCTCCCCGAAGGCAGAGTCCCCAGCTGCTTCAGGGCAAGACGTGGCTGCCCGTGTCCCATCGCCATTAGGCAGTCTCTTTTGGGCAATGGAAGCTCCCCAAGTGCAGTCACCAGCCACTTCGATCGGCCAGTAGAAGCGGCCTCGGTGTGAGGGAAGTGTGTGTGCGCGCTCACCCCGAGGCCGCTTCTAACTCCTAAAGACAAGTTTTCCCTGCACCCCACCCCGCCCTTCCCCCTCATTTCTCTTCACCTTGTGTAGTTCTAACAAAGGATGTAAGAAATGGCGGGGAAATGCATGGATTAAATAGGCCTAAATTTTGGGGGCAGGGCTTAATTTCACCTCATGCCTAGAAATCATGCTGGGCCTTCCTATTGGTGGAGGCCATATTGTTGGAGAAACACGGTATTAATTTTACTTCCTACCTTGTATTATTTAGGTGAATTTATCTGAATTATTAAAATTTTATTCATAGGTTCTGTTTTATTTTCTTCAAGAAAATAATAATTTTTTTTTAAAAAAAGTTTATTGCTAAGTATATTTTGAGAACTTAGCCAACCATGGTTTATTCAATAATCCCTCGTTATATAAATGATACATTGTGGTAATAAGCCACTTGCCTTATGCATATTTTTAAGCGAATAAGAGCTATGCAGATCATATGCATGTACACAAATAAACATACAAAATGCACCAATTCAATAATCCAAGTTCTGATCAGTAGTAAACTCATTAATATTTAACAGGGGGAGAAGAAGAGCCAAAAATTAGATAAGCAAACTTTACATACTAATCCTGTATAACAGGTAATATTTAACTTATGAAAGGAAGTATGTCGTGGGATTTCATCTCCATGATTATAGAAAAGGCCTCTGGAAAAGATGGAAATAGAGGAAACAAACCTAATGGCTAAGTGGATTATCTCAAGTTATCTCGAGCAAGATTGTTCAACCTGCTCTTATTTGTTGGAAAGTTTCATATTTTTCCCAATTAATATTCTACTGAATAGAATACAAACTCATACTCAGTTTTTCTCAACGACATTCTTTCTTTGTATGAAAATATATTGCAATTATATGTAGGTTTCTGAAAAGAGGAAATAATGTCATATTCTTCTACATTATGCAGTTCTTAGGCAAGGAAAGCAATTCTTCTGTTTCTGGTGTAACATATAATCCATATTATTGAAGTTTATAAAATACTTTTAAACAAAATATTCTTACCATTTCCACTGATCCGTCTGTAGGGTAATACAGAAGCTCATAGCGCCGAAAAAGTGAAGCAGTTGGATCATACCATTCTGCAATGAAAGCAAATCTTTCCTCTTGGTTCTAAAAAACAGAAGTAAAATGTATGGATTTTGTAACAATTTCAGAATAGACAATATGTTCAATATATCTTTCACTAATACCTGATGTAACAATGCTGTTTAGCGATTTGTGATAAAAGATATCAAGATTTGTCAACCTGGCACCAAAAGCTGGAATTTTAAATAAGGACCATTACTTTTTTAAGTGTTTCTCCAAAAGTATGGAACATTTCACTATCTTCATTGACAGCTATTGCTATTCATGTACAACAGCATACCAGTGATTAGCTAGGCATTGTAGTATAAAATCAAGGCAGATGCCCATAAAATACATATTTTATTAATTTTATACTTATCTTTTCAACTTTTCTAAGAGTTCTAGAAAACTGTACTAAGCATTGCCACAGGTCTAGACAACAATGACAAAAGTTTCCTGACTATTTATGGGATTTAGTTTAAGACATGCCCCACAGAGAGTGTGCGCTGCGCAAGAGAGAGAGAGAGAGAGAGAGAGAGAGAGAGAGAGAGAGAGAGAGAGAGAGAGAGAATCCCATATATATATATATATGGATCTTTAGTTGTTGGGTTTTCTCAGCGTAAGATTCGAGTATCTAGGCAACGTTTGATGAAGTCTCATTCATCATCTTCAGGCTTCTGTCTCGGCTCTGTGCTTCTCAGAGTAATGTGACATTACTCTGAGAAGCACAGAGCCGGAGACAGAAGCCTGAAGATGATGAATGAGACTTCATCAAACGTGCTCAGATACTCAATCTTACGTGGGAGAAAACCCAACAACCAAAGATCCACATACAAATACCTGCAGAACCTCAGAAAACACACACACACACACACACACACACACACACACACACACATATATATATATATATATATATATATTAGAGAGCTTCATACTCTCAGCTTCTCCAGACTATTTAAAATTCAGGGATTAATCAAATATTGCACATTTAAAAATTCAGTATTCAAAAGCAGCTGATGACTCACAAAGAGACAATTGTCAGCCGGTCATTTTCTAAAGCTCAAAAGAACACACAGTATGTATTATCTGTGGCTCACTGAAGACATAACAGTTGCTAAGAGAGCTTTTCTGTCCAAGAAGCAGCTTGTATACTTTTCCCACTGCTATAAAAAGGCAATAAGTCAAAGATGTATTCTTTTCTTATTATATCTACAAAATGATTGTAGGATAGATTTGAGTTGATGATATGAATTGTCATAAAACAAATTAAGTAAAATATGGATTGTTTTGTAAAACATGAATAAAAGTATAGTCAAATGATTAACAATTATATTAATGTATTTAATATTTGATTGAAAATATGAGAATATATACAACGTAATTGTAATTGAAGATTACAAAATGAAAGCACAAAACAATTTGTAAACCAACCGACACACTGTATGTATATATATGGAAGATGGCTTGATGTTTTTATGTTTTGTTTGTCTATGTTTGTCTTAAAACCAATAAAAAGAAAAAAGAAGGCAATAAGTCATTACCAACAGAGATTGAATGAAAGATCTTACATCTATTTACCACTATAGACAGAAATGAATGGATTCAGTACTTACCACTAGCTGTCTGAAGGCTCATACTTTAAAACTATAGTTTAAAATGACAGTCCCCGACCCTTTTCACGCTACTGACCAGTTTTGTGGAAAACAATTTTTCCAAAGACCGGGGAGGGGGATGGCTTCAGTTTCACTCGGTCACCTGTCACTCACTTCCAGATGTGCGGCCCAGTTCCTAACAGGCCATGGACCAGTATCAATCCATGGCCTGGGGGTTGGGGACTCCAGGTTTAAAAAGTATTTTCAAATGAGACGCTTACTTTACTTTATTTATTGTATAAAATTGCACCGTCCATTTATATCAGCTTATATTTTTCTATTAAAGACTAGCACTTTTTCTAAGCATAAATATCCAGGTAGGAGATAAAATAGAACAGGGCAGATTTTTTTACCCATTTAGATGGAAGAATGCATCACTGAGGAAGAGTGTGGGTTGGGAATCCTATGGAAATGGAATATCTTCTTCTTTTATCAATTTTGGTATAATTCTAGATGTAGAGCTATTTGCATTCTGCAAAACAAATATTTATTTCCTTTCAAGATCCAGTGAGTAGTCCTGAATAGGATCTAGCAGTAATACTATAATATTCTTATTTATGTTCAAATTTTATTACTGTACATTGAAATAGAACAATTCCAAATCATATATAAGCTGTCTATATTTTTCAAGAATATGAGAATCAATCTAAAACTGTACCGTATACATTTTGTCAACTTCAATATATGCCTTCTTCCAGTAGAAAACATAGGCAACGCAGGGATGAACATAAGAGATAAACCCTTTTCTCAAACCATTTAAATACATAACCAAAAGTAAGGAAGAAAACAAACAGCCCAGAGCAGCAGCCACCAACCTTTTGGGCACCAGAGATCTATTCTGTGGAGAGGGATTTTTCGTGGACCAGAGGGGGCTTGGCTTCATGTGCTGCTTGCATCCAGCGGATGGGGCTTCACTTGTTTGCGCAGCCCAGTTTCTGGCATGCACCAATGCTGGTGCATGGATCCAGGCTTGGGGACCCCTGACCCAGGCATTTTCTAAGATAAGTTCTAAGATAAACAGCAAATACACCAAACACAGCTCTCAACAAGGAACTTCAAAGAAGATGATCTATCCCAACCAAGAATGGCAGAGCAAGTTACTGTATGTAAACAGTATAACTCTGAAGTACACTGATATTACTGCTATGCCCTTTTTTAAAAGCTCATGTTATATTGTTGATATTTTGTCTGTTTCTATTGCTTTGATACTCTCAGGTTGTTTTACAGAAAGGCCATTAACGTACAGTAACTTTGAACTGTGAACAATAAGATAAATACCTTTAAATCGGGTAATTGTAAAATACACACACAAGCACAATTAGAACAATATAACTTTTACCCTTTCCTTCTCAGAACTCCTCAAAATCGCTCATCATTCAGTCAATTATTTAGAAACTATCATAAAAAGTGTGTGCCAAATGAGAATTTGTAAAAATAAAACTAATTAGATTTTTTTAAAAAATTACTATGATGTTTGAAAAGCAGACATGAAATTCTATGCATAACAACAGTCCCTTGTTAGGGTCAGGGTTAGAAGCTTGTGGAACTAAGCAGAGTTTCTTGCAATGCATTACCATTGCCAGAGTAAAGCTTTCCTTGTGGTTGAACTTTTCTTACATTTAGAATGACAATAATATTTTAACTCTTATTCTTTCAGTATATTTCAATTCACGATTAAAAGGATGTAATACAGGATGCATCAATCAACCACATTCCAATAAGAAACAATATTTTCAATTATTTAATTTGAATTTGTGTTTCAAAGGCAGGAGAAAGAAAGGGGGAGAAAGAGGGAGAGATTTTTTTTAATTGGGGACAATTAAAAAAACCTAGTAAATTATCACAATTGTGTAAATGAGAAAATTCTTTGAAAAATAATTTGTAATATATGCTTTAAAGCTGAATAGCAAGTGCACTATATCAAAGAAAAATGTTCAAGACTTTGCAAAGCCAGGAAGTCTATCAAATATAATTGAGTTTGAAGCAATCTGAAGGAACTTGATTCAATTTGAAAGCATGAACTTCCTTGAAATCAAATCATTCATTTGTAAGGGCCTAATGTACTTAATAATATATTACTTCATTTACATCCACTTTTTCACAATAAAATTGCATTCAAAGCAATTTACAATCAGAATTTTTTTTCATTCCCAAATCAAGGCAACTATACCACATAGCCTTATATATTCTTGAACTCCAATTAAAAACAACTGGAAGCTGTTACATTAAAGGCTCTGCACTACGCCCACTTTAATTAATTATAAGTAGTCCTTAGCTTAAAAGCATTCATTTAGCGACCAGTCAAATTTACAAACAAACTGAAGAAATTGATTACGACCTGTCCTTGCACTTATGGCTGCTGCAGCCTGTCCACAGTCACTTAATCAAAATTTGGGCACTTGACAATTAGTACGCATTTCCTATGGTTGCAGTGTCCCATTGTCACGGGATCACCATTTGCAATCTTTCCGGATAGCTTCTGGCAATCAAAGTCAATGGGGGAATCCACATTTGCTTAATGACCACATGATTCATTTAACAACATAGTTACTCACTTAACAACCCTGTGCTCAGTCATTCAAGCCCTAGTCATCTCACATTTGGACTACTGCAATGCACTCTACGTGGGACTACCCTTGAAGAGCATTCAAAATTGTGGCAGTGCAGGCAGTTCTTAGGGCTGCCAGAATGGGCCATGTTACACGCCTCCGCCAGCTGCACACATTGCTGGTTTACTTCCAAGTTCAGTTCAGGGTGTTGGTTATTACCTTTAAACCCCTGCAAGGCAAGGATACAGGTTAGTTGAGGAACCATCTCAACCTGATGGTATTAGCCTACCCCCACCTGTGCCAGCAGAGGAGACATATTGTAGATCCTGTCAGCTGTGGGATCCAGAAGAGCATTCTCTGCTGTGGCTGCCTTTTGGAATACGGCTAGTCCTTGACTTACAACCAATGGAGCCCAACATTTATGTTGCTAAGTGATAAATTTGTTAAATGACTTTTGCCCCATTTTACGACTTTTCTTGCCACCACTGTTAAGTGAATCATTGAAGTTGTTGTTAGTAACCCCGTTGTTAAATGAATCTGGCTTTCCCATTGTCTTTGCTTGTCAGAAGAATGCAAGTTTATCCCATGACCCTGGGACACTGCAACCATCGTAAATATGAACCAGTTGCCAAGCATCTGAATTTTGTTCACATGACCGTGGGGATGCAGCAAACAATCACAATTGTGAAAAATGGTCATAACTCACTTTTTTCTGTGTTATTATAATTTTGAACGATCATTAAATGAACTGTTGTAAGTCAAGGAGTACCTATATCTTACCCCCTGAGGTGAGATCAGCTCCCACACTTCTGACCTTCCCCAACAGCCTTAAGACCTAACTCTGTCAGATGACTTGGGGGCCCAACAGAAAAGTATCACACTGGAGATGGTTGATTAATTAAGAACCAGTCCATCTCCCTTCCATCCAGTTCCCTTCTTCCCTATCTTGTAACTATGATTTTATTTGATATTACTTTCATTTTATTGTGTTAGGAATGTTTCTCTCTGTTAATTTAAATGTTTTTATGCTGTGAGCCGCCCAGATTCGCTTTGAAATGAATTGGGCAGCAAATTAATTTAAATAAATAAATAAACCAACAACTATGGCAAAAATGATTGTAATCAGGCATGAGATTCATTTATCAACAACCTGGCTCAGCAATGGAAATTCTGTTCCCACTTATCATCGTAAGTTGAGGACTAGAGAATTAATTTTTCTATTTATATTCCATCCTCTTCCGTTCCAAGCACTGTATTGTCCATAGTTCCTATATTTTCAGGAAAAGTTGAAGAAAACTCAAGTCGGGGAAACAGAAACACTATAAAAACGTGAAACAAAGAACTAATGATGGATAAAAATCAAGCCCAGTGTAATTAATTAAAAGCCACTATGAACAAAAATGGCCTGCAAGGTCTGGCTAGAAACAGTTAAGATCTGAATGAAGTCAATGTAGCATATATAAAATGCACAAATGAGCCTTGAACTCAGTGTCCGAGTTCCCAATTGACTCTCAGCCAACTATGCCACAATCATTTTCGATGTCTAATACTTTCTAAACATAAGACAAGTACTACAGTTGGGTTCTACTGGAAGTGCAATAAGGGTGAAAAGTGACCTTCAGCCAGCTGATACCAGCATGTGTTAGTGCCGAAGAATTTGAAAGGTGGTTCCAAAGAGCACACATTTTGCACTTACCTTGAACATTCTGAGAATATCATGGTCTATTAAAAATTTATTGCCTTGCTACAAAGAAGGAAAATGAGCTCAGCCAATCCCCTTTTTATTCACTACTGGGAACATTCTGAGCCAGCATTCATTGTGTACTACAGTTTAACCAAACAGGCTCCTGATCAGTCTGTCATTAAAATTAAATGCTCCTTTTTACCTTGGATTGCGTAAAATATTAACTCTTGAGCAATTCAGCTGAACATCAGATTTCAGTTACCACAATGTTTGATGGCACGCCTGTAAAACTATTATCATAAAGACACATATCAGGTTAATATTGGAACAGGGGTGTGTTGGTTTTTCTAACTTATCTAATATCTTTAGAAAAGAATTATGCAAAAAAAAGAAAAGTAAAAATGGGAGGGCAAACAAGTACAAAGAGGATTTCAACTGGAATTCATAGCTACTTCTGGAACCAAGTACAGTGTGCCCTTACAAAAATGTAGTTAGGGTCTAGTAGTATATTCCTTGACGGGAGCAAATTCCAATGAACTACACTGAATATACTTGAAAAGATTAGAATTGTAAATCTTTTTAATTCAGATCAACTAATCAAATTAGCGATGCAAATAATCCCATTGTACAGCATTACTACCTTTCTACTAAGGCTGAAGCTGAATCACAATCCAATTCAGATGGATGAAGCAATGTCTATGTCTTTTCAATAGCACATACTGTTTGATGCTACCTATGAACATTTTAACTACTGAAACCATAGGGTTTAGAACTGCAAGTATAAGGTGGCTGCCTAAACAGGGAATTAGTGTAAACTGTAGATCCAATTCTCCCATTTGTTCTGTTTAAAATCCAGTAGCAGAGACACAGTGAAACTGTAGCAAGCAATCTTGAATTGCAGGTGTTGGCAATCTTTTGGGTTCAAAGGACACAACTGAAATTTTATGAGTGGGTAATAGTCTAACTTGAAAATGATTTAACAAAATGGCTACATTGCAGACATGGACTTTCAAAAAAAAAAAAAAAAGCAAACGGATGATATTATTTTCTACCATCTCCTCTAATTCCTACTTTGTCTTTTTGCCATGTCTCTTCGATTAACAGTTTATCTTTCCCTTTTTTTTCTGGAAGAGGAGTTTATTGTCAAACAAATCCCTGGGCTGCAGCCCTTCCATTTTTTTCTCCTAAGAATTGCTGTAAAAACCTATATAAGGCAAAGAAGAATTCTTAGAAGAAAGTATGAAGTATAAAAAAAGTACTAAATATATACATAAAATTAAAATCAGGTTCTATAGGAAGCCTAGCAGACACCAAGAGGAATGATGCTGGATATGTCAATGTCTGCAGGCATCACACGTTCTGTTTTTCAAATATAGCCTACGATGCATTGCAAGTTTGTGAGTCACAGTAGTCTTACTCATTTTTACCTTACCTAATTGTTCTAACTGTAGATGTCTGAGACTGAGCCCAGAAACATCTGCAGGTAGACTTCGACTTAAAACAGTTCATTTAGTGACCCTTCAAAATTACAATGGCACTGAAAAAAGCACCTTATGGCTTTTTCAGAGTTACAACCGTTGGAGCATCCCCAGGGTCATATGATCCAAATTCAGATGGTGGCAACAGATTCATATTTATGAGGGTTGCTGAGTCTTGGGCTCAAATTATCAACTTTTGCTAACTTCTACAAGCAAAGACAATGGGGAAGGCAGATTCACTTAAAAAAACATGTGACCACCTTAACTGCAGTATTCATTTAACAATTGGGCCAGAAAGGTCATAAATGAGGCAAAATGTACTTGCCCTTTCTTGCTGAGCATAGAAATTTTGGGCTCAATTGTAGTCATAAATCAAGGACTACCTGCATAGGCAAAACACATGTTATCAAAGCAAGTAAAAATTCAATATGGCTTTTTGTATAGAAAACACTATAGTAAAAATACATAAACCTATACTTACTAATACAGAAAATAAGCATAAATACAATACTGTAAAATAAAGTCTTCATACAGTATGGCCCAAGGATTACAGAGGGTAGTGCATTCAACTTGGCTTAAAATACTGATTAAATACAGTTGAAAGCTCAATAATAATAATGTGTTACTATACATGATGCTACATTGTAACAATATTATAGCACACTTAGGGAAAACTCTGTTAAATCACTGAAATTACATTTTCATAGCATGTTGGCTATCCTATGTTTCAACATTTTTTTTACAACAGCTTCAAAACCTCTAGAGGAAGAGGTATTTACAAATGATTCAAGTTAATATTCTTGTCAAAAGAAACCCTAATTAAATGCTGGCAATTTATGCACTTTAAAAAGAGTGCAGAAACCAGTAGAGAAATATCTTTGGCAAGCAAATAGCTCCACCAAGTGTACCAAAAACCCCTGACCTTATATTTAATCCTAATGCAATTAGGGAATGTGATTACTTACAATCTGCTTACCCCTTTACTTGGAAACAAATCCCACTTCATTCAGTGGGCTAGCAGGTATGCTGTGAAGAACATTTCAGCCTAAAATTTGAGCCCACAATTTTTGGACATGTTAATCTCTTGGCCATACATTTTCACACCTACCAACTTATTTGAAGTATTGAGTGATAAAGGAAAAATATTATTTAGTTAAATGTTTCTAAGTTTTTCTACAAACTTGCTCTGAAAATGCTGAAGGAGAATCCAATCTATTTTTAATTGCAGAGAATACCAACATTATCAATTGCTTTTTTCATTGATACCTTTTATTGATGGTTACTCCTCTCTTTCTAAATTAGGGGTCTCCAACCTTGGCAAGTTTAAGCCTGGAAGACTTCAACTCCCAGAATTCCCCAGCCAGCAAAACTGGGAACTGAAGTCCTCCAGCCTTAAAGTTGCCAAGGTGGGAGAATCCTCTTTTAAATTATTCCTTTGCGGTTAAACATAACTCTGTTCTTGGGGAATTATGGATCACTACCAAGGCTGTTTACATCATGGAAAACTTATCTAGAGATGCAAAGAAGTTTACAATTAAAAATCCGTACTTAAAAATACCTTTCAAAAAATTTTGAAGAATGTCCATTACCACTTTCATATTATTTATTTTATGCATGATTTGAGTTTAAACAAAGCTCACAAAAACCAAAATGAAACAAGAGATTAGCTTTGCGATAGTCAGCTAGCAATATTTTATAACAGGTGATTTCAAATGCTGAAGGGCTGTGACCCACTAATATAATGAATCTGTGTGAATAAAACTGATGGACTGCACACTGCGCTCTGACAGGGCTGCCATTATCTTTGCTCATCCAGGCAGAAAATGAGCACTGTCTGGTAGTGATCTGTAGAAGGCTAGCTCAGGAGCCTGCCACATAAAAAAGAGAGAGGTATTCTCAAGTGGTACAAGCAAATTTGGGGATGCAGACCCATTTCAGCAAAAAGACACCCAAAAGAGACTTTGATTAAACTGGCAAAGAACAACACTCTCTCTCTCTCTCTCTCTCTCTCTCTCTCTCTCTCTCTCTCTCTCTCTTAACAATCAGGGACTATGCAGACTATGTCCCCTGACTAAGCAGTGGTGTTATAAGATTGTTAGCTAGAGAAAAGCACTGGTTCTTGTTTGGTTAGCAGTTTTTCATGGAAGTTTCTGGGGTGCGGCTATTCAAGTGTGGCTCCCTGAGTTTTCCACAGAAGGAGCAACCTTGCCACCTAGTGACATTCCTCTAATCGATAGCACTTCCCTATCCAGAAGACCTACATACCCACTCCCACAGATGCTAACTGAGAAATCCTAGGGGTCCAATTTCTCCTGCATCATGGCACTACCATTCCATTAATCTTGCAAAGAAAGAGTTAGCAGTTAAAGCTTAGACAACCAAATAGCTGCTCCATATAGGACTCCATGGCAATGCAGTGTGGTATTGACAAGGTTGGAAGCTTCATTTTTTACAGTAGCAGAGTCAAATTTCTCAGGCTAGGGAGCCCTGGAAAGTCTCTATGGAATTCAGAAACAGTTGGCGTAAGAGTTGTTTCATGTGCATAGAAGCTGCTAAAGGGAGAGCTCCTGTTCCTAGATTCTATATATAGACCAGTGTAGAATCAGTAACCCAGTGAGGCCTACCCACATTCAGGCAGAATCAGGATAAGTGCAACCCCTGTGCCCCCAAATTGGGAGCAATTTCATCATCTGTGACTACTTACTTAGGGCAGATAAAAGCAAAGCAACTTTTGTCTGTTGTATAATATGGTATTTTAGTACTATTAGAGCTAGCTTGGTTTAGTGGTTAAGGCATCAGCCTCAACCATGAAAGCCAGCTGGGTGACCTTGGGCCAATCACTCCCTCTCAGCCCGACTTACCTCACAAGGTTGTTATTATGGGAAAAATAAGAGGAAGGTGTGCTGAGTATGGTATGGTCATTGCCTGGAATTATTATTTTTTAAACAATAAAGGCAGGGTGTAAATAAATTATATACTTCTGTTGGGTTCTCATATTATTCTCCCCATCCCTATTCTCAGACACTGCCAGAAAAAATCAACTGCAAGCTTTCTTCCCTAATTTTAAACTAATCTTCCTAGACTTTTAATTCCTGATTAATGAGTAGATTGCAGCTATGGAAAGGAAGGTTTAGCAACCCTATTGGTGCACTAGTTGTGCCTTTTCCTAATCTGGGAGGCCCTTTAATCATGTCCTATTCATCTCATAGCTTGACTGATGCAACATGCTCTAACTAGAGTTGACTTTGAAGACCACCTGAAAACTTCAAATGGTCCAAAATGCAGCAGCATGGGCAATAATGGGCATCCCTGATAAGCTGCACTGGTTAGCAGTATGCTGCTGAGTGCAATTTTAGGTGTTGGTTATGACCTATAAAGCCTGCATCGTATAGGCCCATATTATCTGAGGGACCATCTATCTTCTGTAGCGTCCGCCCAGCAGGCAAAAGCCAATAGGGTTAGTTCAGCTTGGTCTCTTCAATTAAACAGTGTCAAGTATCAGACTCAGGAATCATGCCAGCCTTCTTGAAAGGGGTACCACCAGAGACCCATTTGGCTTTCATTCTGTGCATTCCAGAAATCCTTAAAAAAAATGGTAGGTTTACAGGAGTCCCTGTTGAATATGTTTATCAGTTTTGTCAGCTGATCCTGACATTTTCCTCTTTATTTCCTTTTCTTTTTAATTTATTTCCTATACTTTCTACCTGTTTGGTTTTATTGCCACCTAGACACACTGGAGTTGGGGTGGTCCTAAATTGAGTAAATAAATAATCTCGTTTTTTAAAAATCAACACAATGGAGTGTTGGAAAGAAACTATGTAAAATAATGCAGGACTCTGTTTATCTGTTTCATTATCAAGGTAATTGTTTGCAAACTGAACCACATTTTCCAACACTGGAAAGCTAGTAAAATAAATAATTTTTATTTTTACAGATGGTCAGTAGTTCACACCATAGTCAACTTCTTCACTGTAAGCCTCTTTACTTCCCCATTATGTTGTCCAAAGCAGAAGTGCCTTTAAAGGGTTGCAAAGAATTCCAGGCTACATGGTTTTGTTAGCTTTTACTCCTTCCAACAGAAAGAAAGGAAGGAAGGAAGGAAGGAAGGAAGGAAGGAAAATCCTCAATACATAATGACAAGGCAGTAGAGAAACAGCATGAAATATTACTGACACCCCTACTCTAAAACCTGTACTATGATGGAGCTTCCCTGCGCTATCCTATGCATACAATAGATAAAAAAAAAAGATGCACCAAGGGAGAGCAGAAATATACTGCAATTTGCTGAAATGAGGAATGGTAGTTTGCAAAATATTGGTCAGAATATCTGTATATATCTGGATCAGGCAAACATTTAGCATACTTCCCCTTTGCATTAAGAGGCAGTTAAAAAAAGGATCAGAAGAAATAAAGTGGACCTGCATTTACTGAAAGTTGAAGACCTAAAATCAGGCCTGTCAAACTGGCAGCCCAGATGTGTCATGCATAGGCCACGCCCATCTAGGCTCCACAAAGGCAAAAATGTCACAATATGTCATGATATTCACGTGACACGATCAAGTTTGACACCTGTGACATACCCAGATTTTAAGATGCTGTAACCTAACCATGTTCCTTTAAATCAGTTTAAAAGCAGGGTCGTCAAACTCCCGGCCTGTGAGCCAGATATGTCACTCGGTTTAGTGAAGGGGAAAAGAGTCACAATACATCACGTGATACCACCATGACAATGTAAGTTTGACACCCCTGATTTAAGGAATGAGACTCTGGGAAATCAGTTTTCTTAATTGGAAGCAACTGTCATGTGACTCACTTACACACAGAAAATACATATCTGCCCTTCTCAGAAAATCAACTATAAATACATGGAGCATATACATTAAGAACCTGCCCTGATCACAGCTCAGAAATACACACATATACAGGCAAAATAAACACATAACCTGGGCAGGAAAATCACTACACAGAAAAAAATATAGGAACTCTTATGATCACTGGTAATACAGGAATTGGAAACAATGCAAAAAACTATGCCTGTATATTCAATTCACACGTAAGAACTAAAGAATTGTTTGTTAAGAAGCTAGGAAAATAAATGTATCTCCTAATCCTTTATTTGTTGCCCACTTTGCATTCTTAGGTTCCTAAATTTTTACAGATGCATTCAGGCTACAACTATTTATTAATCAATCAAATGTATGTATCTTATGGAAAGTGACTCCAGGAGACATATAGAAATCCAATAGCCATTCCCATGGCACTACCGTTCTGAGTTATCCTGTGATAAGAAAAATGTTTTAAATATTTTAAAAGATTTTTATCACTGTTGGGCCAAGAAAGGATTCCAGGAAAAAATGAGCTTGGCACAAAGTATTATAGAATCAATTAAAGTAGAACTTTGGAAGCTTATGTAACTACATACAAAGCAGCTGAGAGAAATTAAGTAAAAGATCATTAATTAGTGGGACTAGCGGGAAAAATGTATGTTACCCTATGTATGCATCGCAAATTTAAATCCCACTTTATTCAACAAAATTGTTCTAAAAGTATTAAATTGCTGTCAAACAGAATCTTAACTACTAGATTCAAATTCTGCTTACTGTATTCAGAAATAAATCACTGGTTTTACAGTTGTATGGTTTTACATTTATAATTTCTGTTTCACAACTGCAATTTATAAGACATGCTTTATAGGCCTTTGCTTCTATGTCTGCATATAAAAATACTACAATGTCTAGCAAATCTACAAAGTACAGGAACAGGCCATACAACCTTAATTCACTCAGAGATAAATCACTCCAAAATTGGGTTTGTCAAATGCATTATGCCCGAACTATACAAATCACATAATGGGTTAACATGCTGCGTAAACCAGAGCATACGTTCCAGACAATATCAGCCTGAATTCTTGATTCTTTACTGCTTTTTTCCATCTTGCCTTCCCCTTCCTGCATAGAGTGGACTTTATATTTCTCCAAGCTAATAAATATCATTTCCCTAAATCTAAATAAAACCTCTGCTTATTAGGATACCATGAAGATAATCTATAACAGTTTAGTAATTAAAGCAGTCATCCTGAGTGTTTTCACACATTTATCTAAGAAACTGGTCTTCCTTGATCACTGGGCATAGTGGCAGGCATAGATTGAAAAGGACGGGAAATACATCAAATTAAGAGCAGAATAAAAATTTGAAACATCATTTAACCATAAATAACACTGAATGGTTGTAGCCTACTACTTTCTAAGCCCAGCCTACCTCTCAAGGTTACAGAGAAAATAAAATATGTAAAACTGATGCTACATACAGCTTCTTTGAAGAAAGTTGAATTTAGTTTATTGTCATTGCACCTCATACAACAAAATTAAATACTATCTTCAGTGCATATTATAACTATGAAAATAAACACACACATCCTTCACATTCCATATATTGAATTGAAAACCCCTAATACTACATTAACATTACACGGCAATACAATATTGCACGATATAAGAAAGATGGAAAATAACTGCAGTCTCATTAAATAAATAGTTCATTTTCCCCAATACATTCTTTATTAGAAAAGACCATTCTTTGCAATATTTCAGAAGGTTGTTCTTTACATTTATTTTGCTTTTGAATTTTACTTTGTAAAGCAAAATTATAACATTTTTCATCCTCAGGAATCTCAGATTTGCCCCTTTTTATCCCCAAGGAGACAAAATTAGAATATCGCGCAAAAGTTCATTTATTTCAGTAATGCAACTTAAAAGGTGAAACTAATATATGAGATAAGACTTATTACGTGCAAAGCAAGATAGTTCAAGCTGTGATTTGTCATAATTGAGATGATTATGGCTTACAGCTCATTAAAACCCCAAATCCACAATCTCAGAAAATTAGAATATTACATGCAATCTATAAAACAAGGATTGTACGTAGAACAATATCGGACTTCTGAAAAGTATAAGCATGCATATGTACTTAGTACTTGGTTTGGCCCCTTTTGCAGCAATTACTGCCTCAATGCGCCATGGCATGGAAGCTATCAGCCTGTGGCACTGCTAAGATCTTATGGAAGACCAGGATGCTCCAATAACGGCCTTCAGCTCTTCTGCATTGTTCGGTCTCATGTCTCTCATCTTTCTCTTGGCAATGCCCCATAGATTCTCTATGGGGTTCAGGTCAGGCGAGTTTGCTAGCCAATCAAGCACAGTAATCCCACGGTCATTGAACCAGGTTTTGGTGCTTTTGGAAGTGTGGGCAGGTGCCAAGTCCTGCTGGAAAATGAAGTCAGCATCCCCATAAAGCTCATCTGTGGAAGGAAGCATGAAGTGCTTCAAAATCTCCTGGTATACAGCTGCGTTGACCCTGGACTTAATGTAGCACAGTGGACCAACGCCAGCAGATGACATTGCTCCCCAAATCAACACAGACTGTGGAAACTTCACACTGGACTTCAAGCATCTTGCAGTGTGTGCCTCTCCATTCTTCCTCCAGACTCTGGGACCTTGGTTTCCAAATGAGATGCCAAAGTTGCTCTCATCAAAAAAGAGGACTTTGGACTACTGAGGAACAGACCGGTTTTGGGTTTTTTTTAGCCCAGGTAAGACACTTCTGACGTTTGTTGTTCAGGAGCGGCTTGACAAGAGGAATACGACATTTGAAGCCCATGTCCAGGATCTGTCTGTGTGGGGTGGCTCTTGATGCACTGACTCCAGCCTCAGTCCACTCCTTGTGAAAGTCCCCAACACTTTTGAATGGCCTTTTCCTGACAATCCTCTCCAGACTGCGGTCATCCCTGCTCCTTGTGCACCTTTTTCTTCCACACTTTTCCCTTCCACATAACTTTCTATTAATGTGCTTTGATACAGCACTTTGGGAACATCCAACTTCTTTTGCAATTATCTTTTGAGGCTTTCCTTTCTTATGGAGGGTGTCAATGATGGTTTTCTGCACAACTGTCAGGTCAGCAATCTTTCCCATGATTGTGCTTCCTATTGAACCAGACTGAGAGACCATTTAAAGGCTCAGGAACCCTTTGCAGGTGTTATGGCTTCATTAGCTGATTAGGGTGGGACACATTGAGCCTAGAATATTGAACTTTTTCACAATATTCTAATTTTCTGAGATTGTGGATTTGGGGTTTTAATGAGCTGTAAGCCATAATCATCACAATTATGACACATCACGGCTTGAACTATCTTGTTTTGCATGTAATGAGTCTATCTCATATATTAGGTTCACCTTTTAAGTTGCATTACTGAAATAAATGAACTTTTGCACGATATTCTAATTTTTCGAGTTTCACCTGTGCTATTAACAAAACCTTCATAAGCGTCATGTCACTGAGCTGCAGCACATGCTATTAGCTCAAGTGTCAACATTTCTTTTCATGGGGATGCTTCGTAGGAGTGGTTGCCTCCCTCCCCTAAATGACTTTTTTATGCTCTGACATCACGGGAGTCTCTTTCCCGCCGGAGATTTCCTTCGCCAGCGCGCACAGCCCATCTCCACTCACCATGGTCCAGCCACCTCCGCCTTCCCGACCGCCACCTCACCGCTGGAGCGCTCTCAAAGCAGGAGAAAAAAAACGCAACTAGCGACACACGCTATCCCCAAGCCGCTTCTTAGCAACCGAGGCCACGCCTTCTCTTGTTCTGCGGCTTAAACGTCCGGTTTAAAAAAAAAAACATCATCTATAGCCGCCTTGAATTCCTATTGGTTGGGAGGAGTATCATTCACTCTCGTGATCGTTCAGTCCTGTGTAGCGTGAAAGGGCCTGGAGTTGTCACGGGAAAAAGAGACCGGAAATCATGAAATTCCCGCGAGCCTGTGCAAGGATGAATTGTGGGTAAGGGCACGTCATTATTACTTTTCTATACAAGAACGTAGAGATAGGAATGTAGGAGTCACAGCGTTAATTAACTTTCAAGTGAAAAGTGGTGCTTTTTTTGAAGTTCCGCCACAGACGTTACCCGCTAATAGACTTCATTATAGATTATAAGGAGACCTGTGGCTAACGTACATTAATCCTGGAATATTTTCTAAAGCGGAGATGAAAAAAACAAGCCATTTGCCACTCCCTCCCCCCCCCCCAAAAAAGCTCCACAAACAAATTGCTAAGCAGGGAGGAACGGGGTGAAACTATTTTCCAAAGCATCTGAAGGAATAATTGATGGAAACTGATCAAGGAGAGATTCAATTTAGAAATAAGGAGAAATTTTCTTGACAGTGAGAACAATCATCCAGTGGAACAGCTTGCCTTCAAAAGTTGTGGGAGCTTCATTAACTGGAAGCTTTGAAGAAGCAGCTGGACTTTCATCTGTCAGAAATGGTGTGAGGTCCCCTGCTTGGATGGTTGTTGGACTAGGTGACCTACAAGGTCCCTTCCAACTCTGTTATTTTGTTAATCTGTTAGTTCAGTTCCACCCTCCGTGTACAAATCAGCCAAACTTCATCAGTTCTTCATACAGCTTTTAGAAACTTGGTATCTTTTTTTTCCCTCATTGAACAAAGCCTTGCAGTAAAACTATGAATTCTTCATTGTGCAGGCATTTATTTATCAAATCTACATAGTCGCCCATCCATCAAAAGCAACTCTGAAGAGCGAGGATTGCATTGCTAGCACCAACCCTGTCCTATTGTTTCTTTTTATTTTTCTTATATGTATCCATTTCATGTATTCATAACTATGTTTATACCTGTTATCGTATAATTGCTTGACAAGATAAATAAACAAAATAAACATACTGTACAATGTTTCTCACCTTTTTACAATTTTAAAACGTGTGGAGTTCAGATTCCCAGAATTCCCCTGCCAGCACTTTAAACGAGGATTCTGGGAGTTGAAGTCCGCGCATCTTTAAAGTTACAGTACTAAGGGTGAGGAAACACTGCTCTACACACAGATAATGAAGGAGTCGTATGATTTTCTAGTCCGTAACATTGCCACTGACTTGATTGGTTAGTCTCCCGACTAAGGCTTGGAAAAAAAAGAAAGAAATTGAAGCCAGAAGTTGCGCGATTTGGGTGGGTAAATCTACTATTATAACCTCTATAGGCGGAAGGGAGTCGATCGGAAGTTACTCCTTCCCAAAAGGAGAAAGAAAGACTCAGCGATGAGAAGCAGCTGGGAGGAGTGGAGGAGGAGGAAACCCCACAGCTGGTTAGTTTTACCCTTTAGACGAATTTGCACAGCAATTCACTGTTCTGTAAAATGGACACTGTTTTACAGGACATGGTTTTACAGTGTTTCCTGTTTTGCAGAACGCTGTGCTGTAAAACGCCTCGCCTACTTGTCCAAATTACGATCGGCTTCTTTCCCGGTTGGCGTGTGGGTGGGGGAACGAAGCCGTCGGGGCGATTGCCGGATTGCGAATTATTCAGCTGTACGGGTAGACCTCAACTTACGATGGCAGTTGAGCTCCAAAGTTATGTTGCTAAGTGAGAAATGTGTTGAGTCAGTTTTGCCCCATTTGACGACTTTTCTTGCCACATTTGTTAAGCAAATCATTGCCAGTTGTTTAAGTTGGTAACTCGGTTGTCCCAAAGGTGCTTCCCCCCCCCCACCAAAAAAAAAAAAGGCAACTGGACTTTCTGGTTTTTTTTCTTTGAAGACGTTTTGCTTCTCGACCGAGCAGCTTCTTCAGCCCTGAGCTTCAAAGAAAAACCAGAAACTCCAGTTGCCTCTTGAAAAAAAACCACCTCTGGGACTAACCGTGACCTGGAATGACTGAGAATCTGCATAGACATTTAGTAACTTGGTTGTTTAAGTGACTCTGGCTTCCCCATTGACTTTGCTTGTCAGAAGGTCGCTAAAGGTGGTCCCATAACTCCAGGACTTTGCAACTGTCATAAATATGAATCAACTGCCAAGCATCTGAACTCTGTTCACGGGACCGTGGGAATACTACAACGGTAAAAAAATGGTCATAAGTCGCTTTTTTTAAAGTGCTGTTGTAACTTTAAAAGGTCATTAAGTGAACTGTGGCAAATTGAGGACTACCTGTATTTCTGTAAATCATTGTTGGGGGGAATTGGGATGTGTTGACATCAGACCCAGACACAATGTAACCAGCCATGCTGAAATTGAAGGGCTCATATGAGAGAGCAGGCTTGGGGAGAAAGGTTTTCTGGGTAATTAATGAAAATCAAATGTCAGCCATGACCAGGTTTATTGATTTATTGGCATGGTTTGTGAGTGTTGTGTGCTGCCAAATGTTGCAGCAGTTTACAGCAAAAATTCTATAGGTTTGGTTTTTTTGTGATATAAGAATACGGAACAATTACTCCACCACAGAAATTGCAATAGAAAGGAGAAAATAACTACCCCCTCCCCACAAAAAAAAAAACCCTCTGGAAGAACTCCATTTCATCCAGCATCTTTGGAGGGGCAAGTCTCGCTTTTAGGGGAAGCATCCCTCAGCCTCAGTGCTATAGCATATTGTATAGTATATTGGAGAGTGAAAATATGGTTTTTCTTTAGCTCAGGGTTGAAGTGTGGGATTCTTGATACTACTGTCTGAGCTTGGTTGTTTGTTTGCAGATGTTTCAGGATCCAACATCACCAATGCATAGTGAATGTGAGTTTTGCTGTCTATGTGGTAGCTTTAGGCAACAGGTAAGGCAAGCTATGGGTAGACGTGGCTTATATCCATTTGTTCAGCAGTCATTCAGAGTTACTGAGGTGCTGAAAAAAATCGGTCTTACCTGAGACTCACCTTCTCAGATGGTGGAGACAGGATCCAGGCATGAGATATATTCAGCTCTTTTCAGCTATAGACTGAATAGAAAAACTGAAGACATGTCCCCTTTGGGCCACTGTCCCCAGTTCTTGATGAAGTCAAGGTCTTAATATAGTTGTTGTAAGAGTTCCATCATTAGGTATAAGTCATAGGTTGTATCATCCCACACACCCAAAATCATAGAGGCCAGAGAAAAGGGTGGAACTGAATCCTGTCTCCACCATCTGAGAAGGTGCGTCTCAGGTAAGACCAACGCCCCTTCTCCAGATTGCTGTCGGCAGGATCCAGGCATGGGACATACCAAAGCAAATGTCCTACAGGTTCTGGCCACTACTGAGATTGATCTGGAGAACAACTAGTCCTCCAAGTTCCAGCTGTCCTAATGTCCCTGTGATCATGTGATTATGATCCAGGTGGTCAGGGGCCTGGCTCACAATTACAACATCGCACAAGCTATGTTACATGATTGCCATCTGTGATTTTCTCTGGTACCTTCACACAAGCAAAGTTAATGGGGAAGCCAGTAGGGAAGGTTGCAAATTGTCCCAAGTAAGTCATTAGCAGCACCATCCCTGCCTGCTTGCACTCCATCACGCACACCTGTTTGCAGCATCCCCTGCCCTCCTCTGGGCTCCAACACCCCACCTGAGGCCTATGCCAAAATGACAACTCCTAGGCAGCTCCTGGGAGTTCCATACCTACAAGGAGCTATGAAAAAATTTAACTCTTTCTTACCCATTAGGAATTGTCTGAATTTGTGTAGCCCAAACCTAGTAACCTAATTTGGATTTATGCAAACTAGTTTACAATCCAAAATACTGAGGTTGACACATGCTGAACCAAAGTTTACATGTCATATGACAATTCAGTGTGTAGGGTAACCTCTTTCAATAAGTCAGAAAGATAGTTTTGCCTCTTGACTTGTGTGGTGTATGCTTTATTTTTATTTCTGTCATCTTGGTGCACATACTTGTTTCAAGATGGTGTGGAATTCGTAAAGTATTAATGATGGTTTAAAATATAGACCAGAGAATCTCGGTATTTTAAGGGTGAAGCCTTGTTTGAATGTTACAGCTGAGCAAAGAGATTTGCTGCCCAATGTGTCCACATCCAAGCCTCACTAGCGTCTCTCTGTTTTCAATTTGTAAAGTAAATAACTACTGTATTGATTTTCTATCTATTCATGAATCCCCAAAACTGCTATCTGCAGTAATCACTTCATTTTGCCTTATGCTTGAGATAGGTTTTAAACTGTATGAGTGGTTGATTATATTCTAAGGGTCAAGATATCTTGAACATATATCTTGGTTATTCAGGCACCCAGGTTCCATTGGAATGCTGCCTACACGAGAAAATAAGTGTTCTTAGTCAACTTCCTGTTTCAAAATCATAGGCATTTTTTTAGTATTTGCTGAAATGAAATAGTACCTCTTTTTGTCTTTCAGAATTTTATTGCATTAACTGTTTTTATTAGACTAAAGTCTGCAGCTTATTTTTTAAAAATAGCACCATGAAACTATTTTTACAATACTTTAAATAATAATTAACCATCCCAAATAGGATGCATATCCATCCAATCACTTCCAAATACAGGAGGTTTGGGGGCTTGAACATTTTCTACTACTTTTGTGAGAAACTGCATTATGAAGTTGAATTAGTATGTTGCAATATGTTCTGTACTAATGATTCTATATTCTGTTTAATGGAACTGAAAGCCATAATACTTTTGTTCTTTGTTTCTTTTAGGCTTTAACGTTTTTTTCTTGTATGCAATCCTGTCAATAAAATGGCAGCTCTAAATAATGCAGAAAATAGTAAGTATTCATCTTTCTTAGGAATTAAATATTGATTTTGGAAATATATTCTGCAGACATTTGTAAATCAAATATAACATGTATTTGAAATGCATGTTGCATTTCAAAAAACTCTAGATAAGAGCTTTTGTGGAAGAAAACTGAATATCAGTTATTTATCAAATGAGAAACTTACATGCTTTTTCATAGTACTAACATTTTACTTATGAATATTTAAATAAAATTTTGTTACATTCAAATTAGTATTAGATCTAATTGCAGTTAGCTTTCTTTTATGGGTAGTCCTCAGGTTGCAGCCATTCATTCAGCAAACATTCAAAGTTACAAACATACTCTCCAAGAGGGATTTATGTGGAGTCCTTGATAATGTCAGAAATTGTGATCATGTGACTGCAAGAACATAATTGTGAGTCAGGCACCAAATGCCCAGATTGTGATAACATACATAGAGACTGTTATGGCTAGAACTCCCAAGGACGTTACCTGCTGGCTTCCCAGAAGCAAAATCAGTGGGTTCCACAGCACCTCTCCATGACCTGCTTGCCTGGGATGCCAACCTCTTCCCACTTAATGACCTGTGTGATCCTAGAGTGAGGACAGCCCGACTGCCAGGATTACTATCATGAAGCTATATGGTCCCACGTTGTGCTTTATGACTGCATCACTTAGCAATGGAAATTCCAGGTGGTGTTGTAACCCAAAGACTACCTGTAGCTTAAGTTCCTGGAATTAGTTTCAAATGGAATGTGAGACTGAGCCTTCCAAAGTTATGTAGTGAGGAGTTTGACACAGTGCTCTCAAACATTCCCATGCTATGGAAAATGACAAGCTTTGGATGTAATCTATTATGGGTAGTCCTTGATTTAGGGCCATAATTTGGACCAGAATCTCAGTTGTTGAGTTAAGTAGTTGTTAAGCCTGACTGCTTCATTCAACCAATGCAATCTCAACACTTACAGTTAGGATTGTTAAATGGTCTCCCAGATTATTAAATGGACAGAGCAAAAGAGCTGCCTGCCATGTTCAATTCCTCACCAGGCATAGAAAGCAATTGTTCCAGAGGTCTGTGGAATGAAGCTGGGATCTTTGGGATCTGAGCTGTTTCTCCATTCCCCTGGAGGAATTCATCTCCCCTCCAGAGCCATTCTCCTCCACAGATGGAGAGAAGATGAACTCCACAGGGTGGAAAAATGGAGCTCAGATCTTGAATATCACACCTGCAGCCTGCCAGAAGAATTTGTCTCCTCTCTGTGCATGGAGGACGATTCCTTTGAAGGGCTGCAGAAATGGAGCTCAGGTCTTTGAGATCTGACCTTCATTTCTATAGCCCTTCAGAGAAGTTCCACTCCATACGTGGAAGAGAACTCCTTTAAAGGGCTGCAGAAGGATACCTTGGTCATTCCAAGCTCCATTGGAGTAGTTGTCTACTTAGTCAGCTTTTTTATTCAAAATCACAAACATTTTCTTTTCAGCTTTTGCATCTCTAATGTCAAGAGCAAACCAGAACTGTAGCGTTGCTGTGTAGAAAAATAACAGATCAATAGCAAAAGTAAAAAATATACATTCAGAACAGAGCTGCAGTTCACTGGAGGAGTTTCCTTCATCTTGTGGGCAGCCTTCTCACTCTTAAAGAGTTGCCTGCTGGGGAAGGAATTTCAGCTGTGTGGCAGGCACTACCAGATTGCACCCTTTTCTGCCACCATACTGCAAATGGCAATCATGTGATTGTGGGACACATGGAAACTGGTCATAAATGTGAACAGGCCGCCAAACACCCAGATCATAATCATATGACTGGGGGAGCAGTGCAACATTTTATGATGGCTTGAAGTGCTTCACAGGCTATAGAGTACCCTTTCCAAAGCCGTCATAACTTCAAACAGTTGTTAAGCAACCAGTAGTAAGTCAAGAACTATCTGTAATTTTTTTTTCCTGCCATTCAGCCATGTCCGATTCTCTGAGACTGCAAGTTGCTACAGTTTTCTTGGCAAGATTTTTCAGAAGTGCCATTGCCATTTCTTAGGCTTGACAGAAAGTAACTAGTCAAAGATTGCCTAGCTGGTTTTGTGCCTAATGTAGGACTAGAATTCATGGTCTCCCAGTTTCTAGCCTGATGCCTTAACCGATTACACCAAACTGGCTTTCCTAATAATATTAGATTATATCAATCATGTTTTTCTGAATTAAACATATTGTATGCTATTTTCTGCCTCAACCTGAAGGTGAATACATTACCTCACCTATTCGTGGACCTGGTGATGGCATGGAAACAGAGCAGCCTTCAAAATCTGTTGAAGTAATCCCCAACACAACTAGCCATGCCCATCGAAGCCCGCGCAAGAAACTTCTTCCATCACTGAGTCCTGGAGTTCTTCAGCTGGGGAAAGTATATGGTGATAAGGCTGTGGAAATTGAAGCTGTACGAATAGTGGTTCCTAAAGCTTCTATAAACCGTGTGGTGCCTGTTAAAAATGCTAAAGGTTCTAAATCCTCCGGTCCTCAAAAAGAGCCCCTCAGTCTGTCTGACGGGATTTCATCAGATACTAAGAAAGAACTTCTGGACCTAAGAAGTGAAATAGGAAAGCTTAAGAATTCGGAAAAGAGACTCTTACAGGATAAGGAAGGTCTTTCCAATCAACTCCATGTGCAAACAGAGGTAGGAAAATAGACTTGATTGGTTTACTTTTAAAGACTACTTTATACCATTTGTTTGGAAGAAATAACTGCAGTGTATAGAAATAATTATTCAGGGATAACAATGCTGCTTGAAATCCATATACTCAGGGTTTTTTCCTAGTTTTGGTTATTTTCTATTCATTTTCATTCAGAATTAAATTGCACTCAATGACATTATTTCATAATAAGGCCTTTAAGGATTGTTTTCTATATCATTGGATTATTCTGAGCAATGACTATAAAACTATTTTGTATAAAGTGGCTCAGAATCTCCCTATAAAGGAGAAGGGCGATCTCTAAATACGTACATATATAAACCATAATTGTATAAATAAACAGAGAACTATACTCTCCACCTGAAAATTGAAAAGTGGATAGCTGCTTATTTGAATATGCCATTATTGCATAGGACTGTAAGTTCCCTATCCCTTGGAAAAAGCCAACTTTCATCTGAACAAAATTACAATTTGGATTTCTGGAGGAGTTTCTTGAAAGCTACTATGGGATAGAAAGTTACTGGTCTTAGATTATGAAAGCTAAGAAGAACATGTAAACTTATTTTCAGCCTTGAATAAAATCATGTCTTTTTCTTTTTCCTTATTAAGATATAGTAAATGTGTTTATGCAGCCACTCTACAGTAATACAAACAGTAATAAACTTTGATGTCCATCATATTTTGAAAGCAGTCAACTTTTAATATGTGCTGGAATTAACTACTACACCTATCTAGCAACACAAAACAACCCAGTTCTTCAGCTGTGATAGGTTAATCAACTCAGTGCATGTTGAACTCATTTCCCTATCTTAGGTCAATCGGGAGTTAAAAAAATTACTTGTTGCTTCGGTTGGAAATGACTTGCAATACCATTTTGAGCGTATGGCCCGTGAAAAAAATCAACTGATTCTTGAAAATGAAGCCCTTGGACGGAATGTGTCTCAGCTATCTGAGCAATTAGAAAGGATGTCTATACAATGTGATGTTTGGCGAAGCAAATTCCTAGCAAGCAGGTACTATTAATAATGCTTCCTTTTAAAGGATGTCTTAATAAATAAATGTACATGTACCTAAGCAACCATAGACAACATAAGTACCATTTCTCTATCACAGTTGTTGTTGATTGACAATACCAAGCTTTAAGGTTTAACAGACATGATTGCTTTGGATGGGGTCATACTTCCATTAAAGAACAGGTTTCCAGCTTGCAACTGTTTTTAACCAAAGATACACATCAGTAGCAGGTTTACCTTTCATCAGCCTCGGCAGATAAACCAATTGGGTATTCCTGGAAGAGAGAGAACAGACATTTGTTAATGTATGGTTTGGTAACCCTGAGGCTGGATTACTATTACATGTTGCTATTTATGGAATGCCTCTTGAAAACAATGACAATTGGTCCAGACTGAAACAACATGCTTGGTGCTTCTAGGAGGTGTCACAACACACCTTTCGTAAAGCAGTTATGCAAACTTGAGTAATTTTCTGATTCCAATTCAGGGTACTCAGTCTGATATACAAAACTGGGTAGGTCTAAAATGTTAATTTTGATAATTATGAATATTTGTATGCCAACTAAAACACCAAATGAAAATTTCATAGTATATGCTTTTTAAAAAATCTTTATAAATCTACATAGGCTTTTAGAAGTTTGTCTGACAAATATCTATTCACTTAATTGATGTCTTATACATTCCTAAATTATTGCAAAAAAGAAAGGGAACTTGATATTAATATGATTGGGAATTGGGAAAGCTACTATGATGTAACTGATGTCATGTCTGAACTGGTCTAAAGTAATGATTTAAATCTCAATTTATCAAACAAGCTCATTGCATGGTCGTAGAATGCCATCCTTCAGCGTAATATATTTTACAGGTTTATTTCCATTGTAATATTATAATAGTACTCCTGAGAAAAAGTGGGATGATAGTCATAAGAAAGTTGTACCTCATATCACATTTATTTGTTCAACATGTATTATCCCTTTATTCCAAATTATGTACATAATCTGTTTAGGTTGCAGCATGAAAATGCAACCATTGAATTAACTGCTAATGTACAATAGGAACACAATATTATTTAGTTGAATCAACTTTAACCAGGTTGTATCTGAAATTTCTTCTACAGAGTCATGTCTGATGAGTTGACTAACTCCAGAGCAGTTCTCCAGCGTCAGGCCAGAGATGCACACAGTGCAATTCAGGATCTGCTAAATGAACGTGATCAGTTTCGCCAAGAAATGATTGCTGCACAAAAGTATGAATATATGTGTTTTTTTAATCTCTGAAAGACATTGCTTTAAATCCCAGTTTTGCCATTTTATGTAGCAGCTCTGGATTATCGATATTTAGAAATAATAGAGTCTTATACCTATATGTTTATTGTGTGCATGTCTTAATTATTTCCTTTATTCAAAGATTTACTTCTAATTCCATAGACTGAATTAAAATTCTATATAATCAAATTTCTATGAGTAAAATACAGGCAAAATACTTATATCAGAATGATCATACGTATGTAAAGGTGTTCTCGTTTGACAAGTCTTATATATACACACTAAATAATCCATGACCCTTTAAGTCATTGTTTCAATTGAGTCATTGTTCCAGACGTGTCATCATTTTCAGTTGTGTCATTGTTTCAGCTGTTGGGTCATTATTTTTGGGAGCAAGAATGATTTCCAACTTCCTGCTGTCTTTCCCACCTACTTTGTTTTTGGGAAACTTGCAGAGAGAAAGTCAGCAGGGAGCATTGCAAAGTGCTCAGGCAAGTCTCCCCCACCTGTGCACCACCACCCCCACAGTCCCCTTGTGCTCATGCCATGCCAGCAACCTGCACACCTCTATGCCCCCTCACATAGACACCTTGATCTGCTGTGCCTCTTATGCACCCTCCCAATCATTGCCACTCTTCTTACCTACCTGCCTCGCTGGTTTTGCTTGTGGGAAGCTGACAGGGAACGTTGGAAATGACAGTCATGTGACTGATTGGTAGAACAGGACAGTGGTGTGGCAGTGCAGCAGCATTGAAACAGTCACAACTTTTCCAGATTTCAATACCACTGGAATAATGGGTTCCAAATTTTGTAAATTAGGCCATTTGAGTTACCTTAATTCAAAAACTGTTGTGGTATGATACATCGTTTTGCCCAATTAAAGGTACAAATAGAAAAACAAGCACAAAGAGTTTTAGTATTATAGAGAGACAATGACAGGTGTATACAGAAATAATTGAAAGCAGTGTCATTGCCCTAAAATGTACTTAGTGGCACAGACTATACGGTATTACAGCAAAACCCACTCTCTGTGACAACAGAGATCTACCATCCCTAGTTATAAGGTCCTTGTATAGCTTAACTTTTTGTTCTATAGTCTGTTTATCTTACATTTTGTTCTCAGAATTATCCACAAGAAAGAAACTTCATTCTAACAAAATTTGAAAATGGATAATAAATCTGGGTGAAATTTCTGTTCCAGATGCCTGATGTGAGCTGCAGGGCTACCTATGCAAGGGGAAATCTTTTCTCCTCCAATGATTTACCTCTTTTGAAAATAACACACAGTTGGTCTGTAGTTTTCTGCCCTTCCTGTTGTGGTCTCCCAATATGCAAAGGCCATAATTCAACTTTATACTAATTTTTCCATCCAAAATCTTAACCAGATCTACATAGTTCGTTTCTTTGCATCACTAGCAAAACTATAGATAGCAATTTTTGCTCTTGGATAATTTAATAACCTTTTTTAATCCCTCCTTCTCTTTGAGTAGTCATCCTGTTTCTGTAGTCCACCAAATTTTCTCATGTACATTTGTAACTGAAACTGATTTATTTCCATTGCAGATTATTAGAGGAGCTCCTGGTTTCTCTACAGTGGGGAAGGCAGCAGACATACTACCCTAGTGCACATCCTCATAGTACGGTAGAATTAGCTGCTGTAAATCATAAGCTTGCTAAAGCAGTAACTTCACATCTACTTGGAAACTCTAGTATTGCTAACAATCCAAAAAATGGCTCTTCATCCACAGAACTCTGCACTACCCCTGCTGAGAAAATGGCTGAGATGGTAAAAACTATTTTATATAATAGCATGCTATTCTGTTGTGCATGAAAAATTTTCAAGTTTACTTTCTAGAAACATGAAACAGTACCTTTTTATTGCATAACAACAAACGCCTCCGTATTCTATGTAGTATTAGTATTCTACTGTACTACATGGCAGTATAGTTTTCTACAATTCATTTGCAAGACAAGATACAAACTCAGAGATGGTTGGAGCAAGGTGGCAGTTGATTCCTAGAGCTACACCTCTGTCATGGCTCACTTCTAAAGTAGATTGCCAATAGAAAGACCTGAGGAAGTTTATCCTTGAACGTAATCTAAACTATGGTTATAGTTTAAAGTGCAGTAGCTGAGGGTAATAGAAAACCTAAACTGAGAATTGTTTGGCTTATACTGGACAGACAAGTTTGTATTCCTGCTTGTTGTCTAGATACCAGTGGTGAAAGGAATTTGTGCCTTTTATGTCAGATGCAATCATTTCCAAATTGATTGTATCTGAATTATAATAATCTTTGCATCTCCTGCATTATTGTTCAGTTAATACAGACCATCCTTGAAAAGTTCAGTGGGTGTAAATTGTGGCAGCTAGGTGATACTGATATGTGAAACTAAGATAATACATTGTGTTCTGGTCACAATTCAAGTTGCTGGTTTTAATGTTTAAAATAATAAACAATTTAAGAAGCAAACACTTTATTCTGTGGAGAATAATCTTATAGAGATGCCACTCTATCTCTAAAAAGTAATTGTAAATACAAAAGAGGCCTTTCTCTTACATGGGAATTTAACTTTCTAACTTTAAAAAGTGAGATACCACTTATTTCAGATTTTTAAAAATATTTTAAATATTTTTTACCAAGAAACCACAGTGATTCACTGCTGTTACTGTTTTCCAGGTATTAAGAATGCTGGATTCTGGCAAATGTACAGAAGTATCAGAACTTTCTTTTTCTGAGCCTTCAACAGCATCTTTTCTTTCCCCAAAGAAGAATATTGGACGGTTTCATCCCTACACTAGATATGAGAACATAACTTTCAACTGTTGTGATCGCTGCAAGGGAGAATTGCTTGTTCTTTAAAAAAAAGTTATTTGGTAGCAATGGTTTCAGATTCGGATAAAGCATACGATCTTTGTGCACTTTTATTTCTGTACTTTTATCTAATGAGGATTGGATTTTGTGCTGGAATTATGTCTTTCATAACGCTTTCAGGACCTCAATGTTCTGCTCTCAAATTCTTCTTTGTGGCAGATTGAATTTGTAACACAATGTCAATTGTTCAATGGCAACCAAGAATGTATTAGAAAAATGTTCGATACTATATACAAAGAACTATAGAATGTGCGTACCAATGATTCTTCTTTAAGGGAACACTTGAGAATATTAGAAATACCCCATGAACCTCAAATACTTTATTCCTTGAAAAGATGCAGCTTATTTCTATATGTGAACTATTTTATTTTAGAATTAGGGTGGGTGTTTAAGTATTTTCTACAGTTGATTTCCAGTATTAGAGAACTGTTACATGGGCAGGTTAAAATGCATATTTTAATGAAAACTCAAGATCTGTAAAGTACAGTTTATACCTAAAGATTTTAAGTGATGGAGTTGATTTGGTGAGATTAAATCTAATGCACATTTATGTCAGAGTAGCAACAGCATTTATATGCAAACTACTGGAGATGTGCCTCTGAGTTCACCTTTTCTACAGAAGGTTTTTTTTTTTTTTAACAAACTTGGAATGACTATCCCTGAGGGATTATGTGAAAAGGTTTTAATGGTGCTATTAAATGTGGTTGGACTACTCTTCTTGTATCTCTTTTCTCTAATTTGTAAATAGACAAAATATACTATCATCACGTTAAAAAAAACACTTCCTTTGTAAATCTTTATTTCTTGACAGTGGGGGTGGGGTTGGTGGTATAATTTACAATTTCTCAATAACACACCAAATACCCTGGATTATTTACAATGGGACTTCCAGATAATGCTGTGACATAATAATATTCAACCATTTTTTTGGTTTGATACGCTGTGATTGGGGGTATAGTTTCTAACCAAATGCTGGATGTGAAAATGATAGGTCGGAAGATAAACTAATTCTTAAAAAAATACACCATACTTACAGGAGGAGTATTTATTTTATGTAAGCTTTATAGAACTGAGAAGGCAATCCCAATCTATTCACAAATAGATAATTATTCCAAGTTTAAGATGTGGAAAAATTACTAAGAGAAAATTAAGCCATTATTGAAGGACTTCAAAACATTCCAGAAGAGAAACCACTTCCAACAGGCAATCTCAAGCTATGCAAGATATTCTGGAACACATTAAGCATCCAGGGCTTCTAAATTTCAGCAGTATTGATCTGTAAAGCGAAGGGGCTTTGGTTCAGAAATTGAATGCAGAATATTTTCTATTTGCTTTGCTCTTCTGGCTTCTTGCCTAAACTGTTTTGATCGTTCTCTAGCAACTAGTTGCTCTTCTCGCCTCTCACGTCTCTTCCTCCTTAGCCATCTAGAGAGAAATGAAATCATGTTTAAAACTGAAAACTACATTTCATTTTCACTGTTTATATATTATAAACAGATAACCTATCCCTAAAAAGATATATTCTGAGATAGTATAGATAATTGTCTTATTAGACAATTACCTGTGATTAGGACTATAGTTCATAATATTGAGATCAATAAGTATTTTGAATCTTTTGTTGATAGTGAACTTATTCATTAACATAATACATTATCATGCTCTAGCTTACAGAGAAATATAAGCACAAGTGTTTTGATAAAAGATTAAATGCTGAATCTGAAACTATTTTCTTCAAGCTATAACCAGATTTCATTTCTATTGTTATGGGCCATGATCTTATTTACAGTTGAATCAAACTGCTCACTTCATCACTACCTTCAGTTTAAAGCAGATAATATGAAAATAATGTATTTGATTTAGTATTGTAAGACAAAAAGAAAAAAATGACTAATCTACAATTCTACAATATCATAACATATAATAGTACACTGTGTTAAAAACATGGTTTCTAAACTGATCCAAGTTTTCAAACTGCACTATTATTTTGATGTAATGTGCATATATTCTTCTCTTGCTTGATCAAAAATGTGGTGAGAAAAATACACATTCACAGGAGAAAACGAGAGAAGACAACAGGGACCAAAATTCATTTGCTTCCTGGAATAAAAACATTCAGTTTTTATTAAGATAATATTACCCTGGTTCTTAAAATGAAAAACAAAAATACTTACTGTTTATAAGCCTTGTCATTTTCAGCTGTTCTTGGAAGGAAGAACATGCCGCCTTCTTGCTCCTTCAGGGTTTGCATCTGTTTTTCTTTAATCTGTTCCTGCTGCTTTCTTTTAAGCCACAACTTGAAAGCTTCATCTGGATTTCTATTCTCCTATTTAAAAATTAAAAATATATGAATATTTAAAATTCAAAAAATGTATACTGATTCTTAAGAGTCATGAAACTGATAGCTGTATGTCTTAAGCTGAAGATATGAGATACTCTATTAAAATAAAAAGAGAAGGTATTCATGATCTGGTTATTATTTGTAGATGTATACCTGCCTTCCAGAATAATATCAGAAAAGTGGAAGAGATTACATCATAAATACAACCTGAATACAATTCACACTAACAATCCCATCTTAATCATTATTCCATATTTAGAAAGAGTGATACACTGAATACAAAACCAGTGATCTGCATGTGTTCCAAGGCATCTTAATTCTTGTTATTAGTATTTTTATTATTTTTATGAATAATGGATGCCAGTTTGGTCTCGTGGTTAAGAGACCAGGCTAGAAAGTGGGAAACTGAGTTCTAGTCCCACCTTAGGGCCATGAATGGTGGTTAGGTGACCTTGGGCCTGTCACTTTCTCAGCCCAACTCACCTCAAAGGGTTGTTGAAGGGAACTTAGGTAGGAGGAAGGTATGTTGCACATGTTTGTGGCCTTGAATTATTTCTAAAAATAATAAAGGTAGAATACAAATAAATAACTGAAGGTGAAGTACATACATAACATTCTCTGCTATTTTCCTCACAACAACAACTCTGAAGTGGGCTTTGCTGAGAGAGAGAGAATGACTGGCCCAGGGTCACCCAGCTAGTTTTCATGACTAAAGTGGGACTAAAACTCAACATCCATTTTCTAGCCTGATGCCTTAACCACTAGACCAAACTGGCTCTGGTTTTAAGTCTTGGGTTGTACAACTTGTGTTTTAGTTCACTGCCTTGCTGCATGACTCATTTCTCTTAAGCTTCTGTTCAGAGATACCCTCACAATTTCTTTTAGAATTTGCTGGTACATCTCAGAATTCATAGTTCTATCAATTGTCCTGGTCCAAAGGCAGCAAAGCAGCCCCAGTCGTGATACTGTCATCACCATGTTTCACAGATTGGATAAATAACATGGTCTTTCTCAACTCTGGACAGGCAGCAATGGATATTTTTGGAGAGTAGTGGCTTTCTCCTTGCAAATCTGCCATGTAAGCATTGTTCACTGTTCTCCTGATGATGGTCTCACGAACAGTGACATTTGTTAATGTAAGTGAGGCCTTTAATTTTTTAGCTATTACTTCAGGTTCTTTGAGACCTGGACTATTAACACTCCTTGTTCTTGGTGTGATGATTCGTCAGCTATTCCTGGGGATAGTAACAATAGTGTTGAATTGACTCCATCTGTACACAATCTGCCTGGAAGTGGACCGTTGGGAGTCCAAACTCTTTGGAAATATGGTAGTTTGTAACTTTTTCCAGCTTGGTGAGCATCAACAACTGTTTTTGGGAAATCCTAAGAAATCACCTTTGTTCAAGCCATGATATATTTCCACATATCTATGTTGGGAAGATCAGACTTTGATAGTGAATGCTCACCATTCTGTTATTTAATAAGACAGGACCTCCCACATTTATACCTGATTATCATCTCATTGTTTGAAATACCTGGCTCTAATTTCCCTTCAAGTGAATCCTAAAGGTTTGTATTGTGCAGCCACACAAATACATATCTAGCTTTTGATATTTTTTTTCAAGGAATCAATAAACTTATGCTTTTGAGTCATTCATTTAATTGGATTCTGTTCATCTAGTTTCAGGACTTGTGTGGAAAACATATCTCATTTTAGGTCTAATTTGTTTATTATTACCTTTATTGTCAGAGTACAACATGAGTACAATGAGATTGGCTGAAACCAAACCCAAACCCAGAGAGACAGTGAAATCCAATTGAGTCCAATCCCTTATCTGCTTACACTCAACCATCAGAATCTTGTCTTGTCTAAGCTATAACCTTCTAATTTATTAGATACATCTTGAGAGATTGTAGGGCAGGCTATAACTACCATGAACCTTTCTTCCTCGATCCAGCTGGGGACTGCACAGTCTCTTAATCTGGGCCTCTCTCTGATGAGGCTTACTGCTTCCTTCTTAGGATAGCTCTTTGTTGCCATAACTCTTACCCACTAATTGTCCATGTCCACGTGACATATTTATGCAGAAATATTGAAAATTCAGAATGGCTCATAAACTTTTAAATACTTTACATGATCCAATTTTATTTTCAAAATATTACCCACCATAAACCATTTTATTAATTTACAAAATTAACATTCCATTCTTTTTATAACAAAGTAGCACTCTAGACATTTTCAGATGTAAATAAGGAATATGCATCTAGAAATCAAAATTTTGCAATTGTTGTTTAGGATATATTTGAGATTGGGGAGATATCCACACAAATGACACATTGCAACAACAAAAAATTAAGTACTGTTTAATACCATGCCTATTTGGCTTCTAAATAGCTAATCATTATATTATTTATAAGTAAGTGATCCTAGATTTGTCCCTGACATACAAATAGCTGCATCTGGAAATAAAAGGCTGAATTCTATCTATCAAGAAAACTTGCTTTAACTTTTAAAACTGAACCAATCCACAGAAGAATAATTGAAACTTCATCTTACTCTGCTGTTTAAGTTCTCCATTTCTTTTGCACGCTGAACTCTTTTCTCCTGTAGCATTTGGTCTTTTTTCTTTTGTAGCCAAGCCTGGAAGACTCGGTCATTTTCTCTCTTTTTTTCATCTTCCAGCATCTTTTTTTGGTTTTCTTCCTTGCATTAAAACATTAACAAATAATGACAATTTTAGAAAAAAAACATTCAAAACACAAAGAATTATGAACTTCCAGAATGAAAATTGTAAAAGAAGTTAGTTAAGTAGTTTTCCATCACAGAGCTTCCTATTTTGCTTTTGATACAGAGTAGACAAAATGGATCTGATTTTCAGCTGTTCTGCCCCAAGATATCCCCATCTCAAGGTCCTCTGAAAGCTTGGGAGACACTGAAAATAAAGGAAAACTGGCCCAAAGATTGTAAGCAGGAGCAGGAACTGCCCAAAATCATGTGATCTCACATTCTGAGATTCTCTACTGGATCAGAAGACAAAGAAATTGAAATTAGAGGTAATCAAAAATTTTGCTTTTATCCAAAGATACTATAATAATGGGAAACACCGTAGTATTTCAAAATTAGTAAGATTCTCAATTGTAGTGAAGCTTCATGTTACTTGATGATTCATTACAAATGGCTACCTTCCTCCCTCGAACCATTTCTGCTTTTAGAACTGTAACATAGTCCATATTCAATATGTGCTCATACAATACCTTGAATCACAAACCAAACATTAAACATTGTGGTTTTATGAATTGAGTTTATGTTGTTAATTTATGGTTTGGTATATTGTGCAAACCCAGAAAATTGAGGTATATTAAGTAAACTACCATTGCATGACAAGAACAAAGCTAACAAGGGAAACTGACCTCTGGACACAGGAAATTATATTAGTTTTAAAAGATGAAATAGAACATATACTAAGTTTAAGATATGGACCAGGATTTATTTTAAAGTTTATTCTTAAGTCACTCCTGTTAGAAGTTTTTAAAAAGGAGTTTTCAAACACAAATGACTGCATAAAAGAAGATAACAGCTAAACAGTCCCCCTATGTAAAACCCGTACTCTTAACATTATTTGCCAGAGGAACAAATGTAAAGGGTATTCTTTGCTTCCATATCGTAATTGTAGATTTGTAAAATTAATCACATCATTAATACTCTTACCTCTCTTCTTATTTTCTCTCTTCTTTGCTCTATTTGTTTTCTCAGGTCTTTTTGCCTGGGTGATAAGCAGAATGTAGAACTTCTTACACCAAGGCACACTTTTGCTGACTGGACCCTGCGAGGGCTTCTTCCTCGTTCTATATTTCTTGTAATATTGATGGCAGAGCTTGGTCGAATAGGTGGTGGTTGAGGGAAAAAAAAATATCGTTCTTTGGAAGGAGAACAAGATGTTATAGGTGTTTGCAAGAAGGACTCGTCTTTTGCACCGATAGCATTAGCATACGAACTTTTAGAAGAAACATGTTGAGTTTCAATGTCACTGAAAGAAATACTCAGAGGAGGAAATAAGCCTTGACTTTCAATGTCACGGATACTCAAGAGTTCAAACTTCCCATCTCTTTCTACTAAGATCTTGCCATCCTTGTGCTCATCATCCATTCCACCATTAATGGACAGAGCTATATCTTCTTGTCCTGTTTCATTAGAAATGCGCAACTGAGACAGCCTAGCTGCAATGTTTTGTTCCCTGTAAGGATCATTTTTATCTGCTTCTGTATTTGTCAGAGATGTTACTTCTAGTTCTACTATATTATCATTGAATTTTAGTTTTCTTTCTTTTGTTTCATCTAAAGGCTCCTGACCCAACAGAAGTTTGTTAGCTTCTTCAATTTTTTCTAAGATATAACGCTTTATATCTTCATCATCTTCCTCCTTGTCTTCTAGCCTTGATTCCTGATCGGAGCTTTCACTATCTGTGTCAGATGCTGGTTCCAATGCCTTAGGATCAAGTTCAAATATAGAATGTATTTCATTTTGTGATGCATCGTTTAGAGCTTCCTCAGGCTCAGGAGGTTCTTGTGAAGAATTTCGTTCCTCATCCTTCAATATTTCTTCAGGCTCAAGAGAATCTTGTGAAGGATTTTTTCTATCTTCTAAGTCTTTGTCAGTGTTAGCTTCAAAATCCTCTTCATTCTCATCATGATTCTATGAAAAAAATATAGTATCTGTTTATACAAAATGTAGGAGGCAATATACACAGTCATGGTTCATGTAGCACAATTGGTTTGACCATGATTTATTGGATGACAATTGCTTCTTAAACTATGCTAAGCTGGGAATACATAATTTTCTGATCTGAGGACTGCTCTAAGGTTTTGCAGTCTATGCATCAAATTCCTAAATTTATTTCATTTATATTTAATTGAAATCAAATATAGTTAACAAACTTTTCCAGTTATTCATTTAATAATTCCCCCTTTATCACATTAAACATTACGTAATTTAGTAACAATTTTTGGTGGACTCACAAAAGCTTTGGAGGGACTTCACAAAACCTTGGGGCTTCAGATTGTGTACCACTGAACTAAATTGTAATAGTATACAAATTGCAGTGATTAGACTCTTAAAACACAGTAACCCAAAAGTAAGCAAACACCCTATTAATTAACATGATGGTGAATCAAGCCACAGAATCGCTGACTGCCATTTAGCATTTAATCATAAGCCATTTGAATTTTATCTGGTGTTCAGCAACTCTTCTAATCCATCTATATTACATATCTTTGTTCTATATATATTGGTATAAAATTATATTCTCTTAATACCTGTATATCATCAGAAATTTCTTTTTCTTCTTCATTAATTAGCCACTCAAGATCTTTCTCAAAATCATCCTCATAGTCACCACCTTCTGTGGTATCTCCTGTGTCTGTAGATTCACTGGTTTCTTTTTTGTCACTCATTGTGGATGTTTCTTAAAATAAAACTATAAAAGTGGAAAACATAAAATTACAAATAGCATATACCAATTTATAATGTAACTCAATAAATAATGGCAATAAAATGTACCTCAGCAAAGTACCCGTCCTAATTAACTCAAAACACTAACATGTTATTCCACAAGTTTATGTTAAGGCAACAGAAAATTAAAAACAATAGAAATAGAATAGAATCAATTAAATTAAAACAAGTTTTACAAGTACGTTTATAGAAGTCCATGGTGAGAGAATTGTTTAGCAATATAATATAGCAGGGTATTGAAGTATTTGCCAGTTCCACCAAGGAAAAGTACTATTTATTTGAAATGAAAACAACCCTGAGTGCTATACATTCCCACCATAGAATAGGCAGATATTATATAGAAACAGATTAAAATCTTGTGAAATACTCAATTTTCTCCCATGTCAACTTTGAGAACTAATTCCTACTGAAAGCAATCTAGCTCAAATTTGTTTTTGCTTCTAATAAATGTAGGTCACACATACGTGTCTGTGTGAATAAACATTTGCTTGGAAGTCATACTTCAGCTGAAGAGGAAAGAAAGTCAAGAAACCCTGCTTATATCCTACAAAAAGATTTACATTTATCAGACAAACAATGCTCTTAATCAATATTTCCATTCTAAACTTCAAGACATCAAGGGTATCTACGCTTTCCAGTACACTTGTGTACAGTTACTTGACCCTTTTATATAGGAAGCTTTTGCTCATTCTTATGTCCCACATCTTACATTGCAAAGTAATTATTTTGAGAAAATCTGTATGTCTGGTGGACCTCCTTGGACAGTGTTAAAGTTGCATATCTACTCAGAAATTGAAAAGCAATTCCAAAGTAAGTATAGGTAGTCCTCGACTTATGACTGCAATTGAGCCCAAAATTTCTGTTGTTAAGCAAGACAGTTGTTAAATGAGTTTTGCCCCATTTTATGAACTTTTTGCCATAGTTGTTAAGTGAATCAAGTTCACTTACATTAGTAACATGGTTGTTAAGTGAATCTGGCTTTTCCATTGACTTTGTCAAATTGTAGCAAAAGGTGATCAGATGACCCCAGGACACTCATCATAAATATGAGACAGTTGTCAAGCATCTGAATTTTGATCATGTGAGCATGGGGATGCTACAATGGTCTAAGTGTGAAAAATAGTCATAAGTCACTTTTTCAGGACTGTTGTAACTTCAAACTGTCAGTATAAATCGAGGACTACCTGTATATGCAGGATTGTAATCTTCAAAAAGTATAGGTTTATTTTTATTAGATTTTACATAACTCTTTAAGATAGTATAATGCAATGAGATATCCATCATTCTGATCAATTAAAAGAAAGGAATCATAACATTGGAAAATGGAGCTAATAGATCAAATATATTAAAATCCTACTTTTCTGTTTCTCTAAATAAAATTTTAGAAAAGGCATTACGCTCACATCGGCCATTTTAGAGTAGTTCTCATTTAGCAACCACAATTAGAACCAGCAACTAGGTTGTTAAGTAAAACCACAACCATGCTTATGATCTTACTTCAGCTTTCTTTTGCTTTACAGACCTGCAAAGGTCATAAATCTAAGCATTGGTCATAAAGTTACTCTTTCATCATGGTCATAACTACAATCAGCTGCTAAACAAGGCAGTTGCTAAACTAGGCAATCACTAAATAAGGACCACCTGTACACAAATTACATAGGCATCAAGTAAGTTCTAATCTTGTTAACTATATGGACAAATACTCGATTCTCCTTTAGTTTTACTTTACAGATTTTCCAAGAACATTCTAGTAACTTCTTCTTCTCCACACTACCCACTTTTTCTTCTACTTTCCTCACTTTATACACAAGTATTTTGATCCATCTTAAAAATCAAAGAGTCTTCTGTTCCTTAAATACTAATAAAGATTTTATCATATTAATTTCCACTTAGTCAAATGCTTTGAGTACACTCTTTAGAAATGCATCTTATACATGCACACACGTTAAGGAAAGATGATATCAACTAATCACTAATATAGACAACTTAATTAACAATTACAATATGTTCTTGCATGTAGTAGCCACATATAAATCTGACTTTTGCATTAATATGATAGAACTGCAACCTGTCTTTTATTAAGGCAAATGGTAGGAGCGGATAATTGTTCTGTCAGGAACTTTTTCCTTAGTTCTAGGTTGAATCTCTCCTTGATAAGTTTCCATCTGTCACTTTTTGTCCTGCCTTCAGATGCTTTGAAGAAGAGGTTGCCCTTTTCCCACTCGTATGATTTGCAAAGTTCGTTGAGGCAAACGATCATAAAAGCTTTCTTTATAGATCGAACTACTTCTGGATTCCAACCACATAGCCCAAAACCGAGCGAAACGTGAGTACAGGGGATACCTTGCAGATTAAGGCAGGCAGATGCCGCTTAGGCTCGCTAAGCGTCTGAGGGGGAGGCAACTAAGCAGTAAGCCAAGTCTTTAAACCCGTCGCCATGGCAATTGCCACCTCCGTTTTGGTCCTCGCTGAAATAAGGGCCGACTCTGACCCGAGATGACGCTATAGCTGTCCGAACTACCGAAACAGCAACACACACACATACACCGCGCTTCTCTCGGATGCCTGCTTGCTTTCCTGTCCGCCCGCCTGCCTGCCTGCCTGCCCGCCCTTTAAGACTAAGCGCAGAATTGCCGCCCTCCGAACAAAAAAGTCTATTGAGACAAGTTAAGTAACTAAACAAATCCCATTCTCTTTTCTGGTCAGGGAACACTACGCCGACTTCAATCGAATCAGTAACTTTCCAGCCTTCGCTTCCCAACGAAGCAAGGAAGCTTCGTCGGGCTATTCTTCCCAGATAAGAACCTGCCGGGGTACCGCGCGTCGCCCGTCATAACCTGAGGCCCTTTCACTCTCTAAAGCGCCGGCTCTCTAAAACCGGCCGCATTTTCCCTCTCATCTCCACCTGTGGACCGCGCTGAGCAGCGACCATACCCCCCCCCCACCGCCAGGGCGTCGTCATGGTAACTGCTGCACCCACCGGCGTCCTGCCATGTCTCCCGAGTTTCCCCCACCACTCACCAAGCAGAGAAGGACGGCGGCTGTAAAGGATCAAGCGGAGCACTTTTGCCGCGCGCCACGCTTCCTGTCTCCATAGAAACCGGGGGGGTTGGGAAGTGGGGGGCAGGGCCATCTCACGATAGAACTGAACCCTCGTGCCGCTGGAGGAAAATAGTTAAAGTGGCGCGTAGGCGGGAAATGTGTCTGGGAAGGTGGCGAGTGTCTGTCAAATGTGTTATTATTGGGCATACCTAGTTTCAATTTGCACATATGCGGAGTAACAAACTAATGGAGAGTGGTACAGAATAGGTTGAGAAAATAACATTTTATTTAGTCTAAAGAAAAGAAGAATTAGGGGTGACATGATAGCGGTATTCCAACATTTGAGAAGCTGCCACAAAGAAAGAGGGGGTCAGATTATTCTTCAAAGCCCCAGAGGGAAGGACAAGAAACAATGGTTGGAAACTAATCAGAGAGAGAAGGAATCTGGAATTAAGGAGAAACTTCCTAATAGTGAGGACAATTAACCAGTGGAACAGCTTGCCTCCAGAAATTGTGGGTGCTCCCATCACTGGTGCGTTTTAAGAAGAGTTCAGACCAGAGGTGTCAAACTCAAAAGCCTGCGGGCTGGATCCAGCCTCTGGGGCGCTTAGATCTGGCCCGCAGGGCTGCCTTGGAAACAGTGGGGGACTGGCTTGTTGTGCCCTGCCAGCGAAAACGCAGCCCTCCTGAGCTGTTTTCGCAGGCGGCCAGAGGATTGCAGGCGGCCCTTTTCACTGGCAGAGCACTTGGGCATCCACAGGCACTCTGGACACAAGTAATGTTGAGCTGGCCACGCCCACCCTGCCTCCCCACTCCCAGGCTAAACACAACCCTGATGCGGCCCTCAATGAAATTGAATTTGACACCTCTGGTCTAGACAGTCATTTGTCTGAAATGGTATAGGTCCGTGATGGTGAACTTATGGCAAACTTGCTGGAAGTGGCACACAGAGCCATCTCTCCAGGCATGCCAGTCGTCACCCGTTGCTCTTCTGGGTTCTGGCGTGCATATGCACGCCGTCCAACTGGTCTTCGTGTGCATGGAAGCTCCGGAAACCAGATGAACAGTATATGCACGCTGGGGAGCTACTCTTCCGGTTTCCAGCACTCCCCCGCACACACGCTCCCATTTCGGCAGTGGGTGTTGAAAAGGTTTGCCAACACTGGTATAGGTTCTCCTGCTTGAGCAGAGGACTGGACTAGAAGACCTCCAAGGTCCCTTCCAGCTCATTCATTCTAGTCTATTTTCCTGAATCGAGTGCACATTGCTCTCGAGTGCGAGTGTCGGACTGTGTATTAATATACACCATACATCTTTTAGTTGGTGGATTACAGGTAAGGGTAGCATATACCTGCTTGCAAGGTTTTGCTAGATTAGAGGTCCTGGTTGGCATATAATGGTATGGACATGTTTGGTTCTACTTGTGCCATACAGGCCACAATATTCCAAAACCGATTGTTACTATCTTTATATCTAGTGGGGATGGCAGCATTTGGTAGATTTGTAACTGAGACTGTAACTTGGTCCAACTTCCTGTCTTACTAAAACATTTTATTTATTTAGATTTGTCAATCGCTTACAAGATAACATATATAGCTATGAATACATGAAATGGGTACATATTAGAAAAAGAAAAGAAAAAAATAGGACAGGGACAGTAGGCACGTTGGTGCGCTTATGCACGCCCCCTACAGACCTCTTAGGAAAGAGGTGAGGTCAATAGTAGACGGCTACCTGATGACAACCACAGTATCAGGAAAATTGCAATTTCAACTAGGAGGGGAGGGAAGGGAGGGAGAGAGGGAGGGAGGGAGGGAGGGAGGAAGGAAGGAAGGAAGGAAGGAAGGAAAATTTAGAGCTAGTCTAAATTTCACTAATGCTTAAACTGCTGATCTCCTGTTCCTAAACTGATTTGAAATAAAGCCAACTTGGTAAATCCCTTTCGGGATGTTAACCCTTTCCTCACTGTGGTCAATCAAGGTCTCATTGTCAAAACTCTGCTTGCCACAGCTCCTAATGAGTAGATTCCTTACTTCTTTATTAAGGATTGAAGGGAGGCATTTCTGCCAGCATGCAGATTGAAATGGCTATATTTGTCTACTTGTACAATGAAATGAGGCACATGCTGCTTGTGAGCATAAGGCAAAAAAAAAAAAAATCCCACCACCTTTTGATGCATTGCAGAAAAAGATGAATGACAATTGCCCTTTTGGTGGACTGGGAAAGGTAAAGAATGCTGCTGGGCATTCCAGATTTTGGAAATGTTCAGTGGCCTGATGGTTTAAATCTTACGAGGAGGAAAGAGAGATGTAAATAAAATTGTTCTGATCTTCTGGAGTGGAACTGATTAATATATGCCAGGAAGTAAAATGCTAAAATACATATCAGAAAGTACAGTATATATTAATATAATTTTGGTTATAATTGCATATGAAGGCTGGTCGGTAGTACAATAATGTATGATGAGAAAGAATCAGTTACAAATTTTGGAAAACACTGCCCAATTCTAAATGTGCATAAGAGGATGTAGATGATTTTTAAATAATATATATATTAGAATTATTTTTGCAATAAATGATCAAAAACAAAATTTAACATAAAATATCTTTATTTGTTTAAAATAGTTTTACAATTTGATTAAAATATTGTTTCCTATCAAGATATTATTTAGCTTTCCTGCTATTTTTCCTATGAGAAGGGAATCTCTCTTTAAAACACTGTGCCCTAATGTGATTATATTAATGCAAAAAACATATATCCTCAAAAAGAATGGACTGTATTAGTATAACCTAACTCTGTGTGTGTTTGTGCATTCACAGATAAGTGCAGTTCTCAAACAAGGAAAGTGTCTTAATTCATCCACTAACAATATCCTTTAAATAAATGAGGTTTCATAGGTATTGTATCAACCTCCACAGCTATCAAGAGAAGAAACACGGAGGGCTGAAGTACATAGAATTTTAGTTATATTTTCAATTATAATTATGTATGTTGGTTATATGAATACGGTAGTTGAAGGGAAGATTGAGCTTTGTAAATCAAGATGCTCTGGATGCCAACAAAATTTACTACACCAAGATATCATTTAAAGTTTGTTGGATGTTTTCATAAGATTAACTTCCAAAGTAGAATTTGTCACAAAAAATACAGTGCAATACTGAATATTGAATATTATGGCTTTAACCATAATTAGCATTTTTCTGAATTTTCAGTCATTTGCCAGTTTTTATACTCATACTTTGGGAACCATAATATTCCAAGTATTACAATAAAATCTAATAAGATAAAAATAACACTTGATGAGAAAATATTATAAGCTGGGCAGAAAAAATGATAAAGACTCCACTGATTTGAGCTCAACTTCTGACTCCATAGACAAGTCCACGAACTTTTTGGCAATAATGTAGAAATACAGTATCTTCCTGCTGCCTTTTGGATATTTTCAGCTTTCCACTCTAGGCTACACTTGGGTACTTTTCAGTATCTCCCATCCAATACTGGGCCAGCTTTTTCAAGATCAGTCTAGGTCAATTAGTTGCCGCCACCTGAACAGTCCACTCTAAACAGGTTTATAAATATGGGCCTCATACATATTAATTTTGGGGGATAGGAAAATTCTTCCTCACTGAAAATCATTCACAACTACATATAAATACAGGTAGTCCTTGCTTAATGATGTTAATTGGGACCAGAATTTCCCTGGCTAAGCAAGGCAGCCATTAAGTGCAAAATTATATGACCACATCACTTGGCAACAGTAACCCCAATGTTCCCTGTTGCTGTAATTAAGTGAGGATTGTGGATCACTAAGCAACGATTTTCTCGTCATTTCCTACCAGCTTCCAATAAGCAAAGTCCACAGGGAAGCCAGCAGGAAATTGCAAGTCCCAGGCAGCTCACAAGCAAGCCAGCAGGGAGATAAGTGGATGCTGCGTGAACATGGTGGGACCAGAGGTGGCTGCTAGGCAGGGTGGAAGAGTGGTGGGGATGGGAGTGACTGCTATCCAATAGAGGAGAGTACTCAGGCTCCTCCAGGAAAAAAAAAGCTGCAGGAGGGTGAGCAATTTCTATAAGTATCTTCCCTGCTCATTAACTTTGCTTGTGGGAAGGTGTCAAGGAAAGCTTCAAATATTGATCACATGAAAGTGAGATGCTGCAAGTATTGTAAGTGCAAGCCAGTTGCCAAGCAGCGAGACCATAATCACATGACCATGAGGTGCTGGGGAAGCCAGAACTTCAAGGGCCTGTCATAAGCACCACTACCTCAGGGCCATTGTGTTGTGGCCTGTCAGGCCCTGACCCCTCCAGCAGCCAAATCAGAGGAGATGGGAATCAGGGTCAGCATCAAGGCAATCTGAGAGCTCCAAGTGGGAAGAGGGAATGGAGTTGGCAGAGAGAGACAGAGACAGAGACAGAGGCAGAGCCTGGGCTGCCCATCAGCCTTCCGATAGACAGCCAATAGCCCCCAGGTCTGGAGGTGACTAATGAGGAACAGGAGAAACAGCTCGGTCTAATGCCTGATGCATGGATGAGCAGAAGGCAGAAAAGCAGAGAGCAGTGGAAATCCATGGGCCGATCCTTGGGATGGAAGAGCCACCACTGTTAATGAAGCCCCACCCTAACTCTGGGGATAAAAGGCAGGGGACGATGATGAATACATGTGGTAGACAACTAGTCATCTTCTAGCCTGTCGCAGACTTATTAGCTTGTGTTGAAAGAGAAACTTTTTGCCGGGACTGCTGGTGCTCCTAATAAAGGAATCTTTGAGTTAACTTCAGGGTTTTTTTTTTTCATGTTTGGAGAGCTGGGTCAGAACACACTGTAACTTCAAACAGTTGCTGAATAATTTCCTATGGTAGCTATTCACCAACAACCGATGAACAAGATGTAACTTTTCACACGTAACATTTTCATCATATGGCCAGGGCTGCTATTTTTAGCAACTACCCCAGCATCCTGTAGAAAATAGCTGCTGTTTATGGATTTATTTGATTTTATGACAATATAGACAATGTAACTGGACAGGAAGGGAATAAAAAACAAGTAACTCAACTTTTTTTTCTCCCTGCAACCCAAAAAGTATACATGAACTCTTCCTTCTCTAAATTTAAAGGATAAATAGAACTCCCTGTGTTCTTCTGCACTTTTTTTATTTATTATGAAATATCTATAGTCTACTTGGGTAACCCCAGAAGGCTCCAGAAACCACCCAGAGGATTTTAATAAATCCAAATTATGGATTATTGGAAAACACCAAAACAATCGAAGTAATGATGTCCTATCTAGTATTGTTGTATCAATTTGTTCCACAATTCAAAAATACAATAATCACTGGCAAAAACAGCAATCAAGACAATTTCTATTACTTGGACAGATAATGTAGAATGATACAGCTGCCATTTCTTTTACTCAGATATTGTGAAAGTCTACTAATAACAGCATAAATACAAAAGTTTAAGTCTTTCTTTGGAGAAGCTGAAAAGCCTAATATGACCAATAGAAATTTTCCAAATGACAACCTATTTTTGAATCCCAGGAGGTTTCTGCTTTTGTTAATCACTGCCTGTAATATCAATGAATTAGGATATACAGTTGACACTTCATGAAATCAGCAAATCAGGGATAGCAACAAAAGAGAACTAAAATCTTTAAATTTACCGAAATCACTCTACAGAGTGAAAAATATTTTGATTGCATATACAGAAAGGTCTGTTATACAGAATGTGCAATTACCAAACACGAGCAGTATCCTGCCATGACCAATTGATTTCAAAGGATACTGCTAACTGCAGTTCTATCACAGTGCCTCACAGTTTTAGGCTTTTGAAAGTCAACATATAAAGAACACTGAAAGCATAGCTAGGCTATGCTTTTTAAAAAACCATCACTTTCCATTTACAGTTTTATGGTCTGGATAAAGAAAAAAAACAGAAAAAAATTCTTCCTGTGTAGACTTTGTCCACAAAAGGCACGTTGACATTATGTTGTTAAATACAACATTCTTATTTATATAAGATGAATGTATTTTACTAATGGATGCTACTAATATAGTACAAATAGAGTAAAATACAATACAGATAGTGGTTTTACAGTAACAATAGTTGCATAAATATAAACCATCATATTTAAAAATAGGTTTGCCCCACCATATATCAAATGAGTTCATACTTAAGTTATGAGTTCATAAAGTTTATAAAGTTCATACTCTAGTTCATATTTTAAGCATCATCTGCAACAGCATCATTTCTTCTCCTTTCCTTTCTCCAGAAATTCTTGATAATACTGTATGTACCACTTATCAGGAACAATACTGCTATGACAGCAAAATAGCCAGCATAGATCATGAACTGCAAAAAAACAAAGATGATTTAGTAAATGGAGAAGTTAATGTTCACTGACTTCTCTCACAGCAGGTACAATCATGAGACAAGTTAAAAATAACTTAATTTGCTGTGGGTTTTTTTAAAAAACAACTGGAGGAGGGCACCTTTTAGACCTTTTGTCTCAAGAATCATAATTATTAGATTTATTATAGCTGCTCAATTACAGAAGACTCTAGGTGGCTTACAATATCCCAAAACCATTAAAAATATAAGAACAGAGTAACTGATAACAGATAATCAGAGTTAGAAGGGTCCTTGTAGGTCACTAGTCTAACCCCCACCCAAACAGGAGGCCCTACACCATTTCTGACAAATGGCAGTCCAATCTCTTCTTGAAAGTCTCAAGAGATGGCACTCCCACAACTTCCAAGGGCAAGCTGTTCCATTGGTTGATTGTTCTCACTGTCAGAAAGTTTTTCCTTGTTTCCAGGTTAAATCTCTCCTTGTTCAGTTTCCATCCATTATTCCTTGTCTGGCCTACAGGTGCTTTAGAAAATAGCTTCACCCCTTCCTCACTGTGGCAGCCCCTCAAATATTGGAAGACCGCTATCATGTGTCCCCTGGTCCTTCTCTTTACTAGACTAGCCAAGCCCAGTTCCTGTAACCGTTCTTCATATGTTTTAGCCTCCAGTCCCTTAATCATCCTGGTTGCTCTTCTCTGTACTTTTTCTAAAATCTCAATATCTTTTTATAATGTGGTGACCAATACTGGATGCAGTACTCTAGGTGTGGTCTTACTAAGGTTTTATAGAGTGGAATTAGTACCCCTTGATCTTGATTGTATCCCTCTGTTAATGCAATTTAGGATTGCATTAGCTTTTTTGGCTGCTGCTGCACACTGCTGGTGCATGTTTAGCTGGTTGTCCACTAAGATTCTAAGATCCCTCTCGCAGTTACTGCTATTGAACCTGGTTTCACCCAGTCTATATGTGTACTTTTGGTTTTTCTTGCCTAAGTGTAGGACTTTACTTTTCTCTACATTGAATTTCATTTTGTTAGATATGGCTGATTGTTCTAGACTGTCAAGATCCATCTGGATCTTAAGCCTATCTTCTTGGGTGTTAGCTATTCCTGCCAGCATAGTATCATCTGCAGATTTGGTAAGTTCCCCTTCTATTCCCCCATCAAAGGTAGCAGCAGCAGAGACGCTTGCTCGGCTCTTCTCACACCCACCCAGCTGCTCGGAATTAAACCAAAACGCAGCGCAGGGCACTCCCAGGTACCTCAAAATGTTTTTTTTCCTGTTGTTATGGGGACAGGGAAAAAGCAGGAGCGACTCAAAGCTGTTGTTGGAGACAGCGCTGATACGCGGGGGGAGGGGGAAGAGAGATTAATTCACCCTCGAAAAGACGTCCTAGCCGTTTTTCAGGGCTCAAACAAAAAAATAAGGCCCAGCCTTATTTTGTGAAAAACACGGTATTATGTCCACTGTATTTTGCTGATCTACTAATTTAGTCACTATGTTTAAGAATGAAATAAAATTGATTTGGCATGATCTGTTTTTAACAAACCCATGCTGACTGCTAGTTACTACTTTACTTGTTCCTAGATGTTGGCAGATCTGTTTTTTTTTATCTTTTCCAGTACCTTCCCGGGTATTGATGTTAGGCTAATTGATCTATAGTTTCTTGGGTCTGTTTTTTTTCCTTTTTTGAAGATGAGAACCACATCAGCTTTTTTGCGGTCCTCTGGTAGTTCCCAGAGGGGGGAAAATATTACTACCACAATAGGAGTTTTACTAACCCCAAGTCTGGAAACACAGCCAGGTCATAAGTGTTTCCAATATTCTAAGGGAGGGAGAACCTTACATATGTCTTCAGGAATGTTATTCCAGAGGATAGGGGATCTGACAGAAAAGGCACACTTCCTCACTCCCACAAGATAGCAACATTTAATCTGGAGTGCACCCATTCTAGGTGGACAGAAATTATTGGAGATACTTAATCCTGTAGATAATCAGACTCTATGTTATGAAGGATTATATAAGTGATGACCAATATTTTAAATTGTACCTGGAAGCTAAATGGCTGCTCATGTAGCAGCAGTAACAACTGGGAACATATTAAAGCCTGTTATTGCTGATACCAATACATCTTAGATCAGCTTCTGATTATCTTCAAGGGTAGTCCATATGGAGCTATGTGGGTCATGAGATGATTAGGGCATACATACCTGTTCCTTCCCGTGTAGACATGAGTTACACGGGTACAGAATTTGTGATGACAGAAAGCAAATTAGATTGTATTCTGTTTACCTACTCTATAATTTGTTAATGTATTTCCAGGAATGTTAAAAAGGAAGCCAAAGCCAAGAGGCAATTCAATTTTAAACTAAACACAAATTATAATTGGTATTATTGCATCTGTTGAACATCCTAGCGGTTCAATATGTCTAAAAATAGAAAATCTGATCTTTATTAAGAATATTAAAAAATATCCTAAAATAGAGGGGGTGATGTACTTTTTACCCTCCAAAAACAACCTATAAGGCCTCTCACATTTTGAAGATACTCAAAGGTAGCCTTTCTAAATGGTGTTATGTTGATATTAGAGAATATGGAGCATACGAGAACTGAAATCTAACGTCTCTGCAAGGTAACAAGTTATGAAAAGCTGTCCACTCTCTTCCCACCCAATCAAAATTAATATATCTTACCTGTGTAATTATGTCAAGGCCAAGACCTTTTGCATCAACAACTATCAATGTGAGTACTGTCTGCAATGCCAGTGCAATAAAAGTATTAACACCAAATACAAGGGCATAGCGCTCTACACTTAAATTTGTAGCAATCTGGAACCTTCAGAAAAAGAAAACAAAGATCAACTTAAACAACATATTTCATTTATCATCTGCAGATGATCATCAAAATGTAACCATATTGTAGATAGATAGATAGATAGATAGATAGATAGATAGATAGATAGATAGATAGATAGATAGATAGATAGATAGATAGATTCTTAAGTTTTCGCGGGTATTTATATGTATGGTATTCAGCTTTGTTCGGGTATTTTCCCACATCATTATAGTTGTGCTTTTAAAGTTGTAGCAACGTTTCGGCAGAATCTCATCTGCCATCATCAGGCTTCTGTATTGTGTTCGTCTGTGAGTCAGATTTTCACAGACATTTCTGTTTTAAATTTGGGGCTAGCCTACTGCTGTGCCAGAATTGTTTTTTCTTCATCCTGATTGATTGGGAGTCTTGGTCTGTGTTTATTGGTCTTGGAGTCTGCTGTGTTCTGCTTGATTGGTGTTTCTTCTGTCTTCTGTCTGTTTTGTAGCTTTTTTTGTCTTGATTGGCTGGCAGCATTGTGTTTCCTGTATTGGAGGCTTTTAGTGAGGCTTGGCTCCGAGTAAATGGACGGCTATCATTTATTAGGAAGCTAAGTTTCATCTGGGTGCCTGGTTGGGGTGTGTTTGAGCTGGAAGTATCAGAGGGGATATGTTTGCCTGGCTTGTGGTGTGGAGATTTTTTTGTTTGAGAGTGCAGGCTTCCAGATAATTGACAGTCTGGTGGAGTCATCTCTTCTAGTCATGCTTTCAGGTCTTTTTTCAATCTCTATGGCTTCTCTGATAATTCTGTGGCTGGGGTTTTCTATAGTGGCTAGGATTTTGGTGCCATTGAAGTCGATGCTATGACCTGTTTCATGTCCTGCTACAACTTTAAAAGCACAACTATAGTGTAGTGGGAAAATACCCGAACAAAGCTGAATGCCATACATACATACATACCTACATATATTTATAATTATTGAGTTCCATTCATTTCACACACAGACCTTTGTGAACCTTAAAGAAAACATATGAGGTAGGAGAATGCTGTTTTCTTTCCTCTTTTGCCTTATTTCTGTAAAAAAAACAACTTTCTACCCAAAAGTTCTTAAGGACATCAATCCCCAAATTGAGAAAAAGGAAAAAGGTAAGAGGGACTAAGGCAAAGTAACCTACAGGCAAAAGAGTTTTCAAATTGTCATGTGTTTTCGTTTTATTTTTAAAGTAGGCCTATCTGCAAGCATAGAATCTGTGAATAATGAGAATCAACTATAAAAACTATATTTAATTTTACGAACTAATTTTCAGTTTTAGCCTTCAGATATGCAGCACTCCCCATATTTATCTTGACATTTAAAGGGGTTCCTCATCTGCTTCCATAAAAGTTTAGTGTACCAGTCCTATATCCGCTTAGGTTAGAGGTTCCAGAAATGTGGTTCTCCACAAGCAGCGCATTTACAACAAATGTATAAGATACATTTGTTACATTCCCAATTTCCAGCCCCATTTTAACTAAACAAATTCACTGCTTTTTGTTACTTTGTAATTCACTTGGTGGTGAAACCACTGTGCAAACCTATTTTAGCTGTTTTATAGCTTCGTTGTGACAGAACTGAAGCTTTCAGACAAACAGTGAATCTACTCCAAAAGCTATATAGCAACATTCCTCAATGTGGTATATTCCATATGTACTGGGATAGCATTCTCATTAGATTATTTAGAATTTTGGGGATTTGCAGTCTCATATATGTATGATATCTGAGCAATGGCAAGATTAAAAATGTATAAAATGAGGAAATATGCAAGCAAGTACTTACGTTGCAATTGTAATGAGTAGCATATAGACAATTCGAAATGCCATATAGGAAGCATAGCACACCCAAATGTTATGAATAGTGTCCATGATATACATAGCTGCAGCAATGAAAAGGGAGAACATAGCTAAGACTATTTCACCCCAAGTAAGAAAAGATATTTTTATGTGTCCCACAGCAAATACAGCCACAGCACCTATAAATGGAAAATCCAAACAAGTTAGAGTGCAAGAATAATTATGTCCAGTATACTGTATATTTTAAATACTTTTTCAAAGGAATATTCCAGGGATCAAAATCAGAAAAAAGAAGTCAGTAATAGCTTTGCTAAGTATTTGCTAGTTAATTTTTGCATGAGCAGAAAGAAGAAACTAGGATTTGTTGAGTCTGCAATTATAGTCATACATTGTGCTTGGATCCAATTTTACAATTTTTGTGGTGGTCATTAAATGAATGCATCAGTTGTTAAACAAGCCTACTGTTCATTACTGGAAATAAACACTGGGTTGCGGCAAAACCACTGTAAATCATGAATACATGACCATGAAGTGCTGCAAACGGCCATTTGCTGAGTACTCAAAATACTATCACAGGATTGGGGGGGGGGGGTAACATCAGAATTTCAAAACCAGGTTGTAAGTAACTTTTGGGGGTGGCTGTCATTACTCTTAATGTCAAGGATTATCTATATGTAATTTCAGTGTGGAGTTGAAATGCAACTTCTGTTATATACTTGTTTCCTTTAGCAAATTATTGGTCGCTTATAACAAACCAGAATTCAGAAGAGTTTATGATGATGGGCATCGGAAGTAAGAATAATACAGGTGGAGTTGGATTATGTAGGATACTTCCTAATCTAGCTGGTGAAATCATTACTCAAAATATTGCACAGTAAAGATTGTTTAGCCATAACTGTACTGTTTTAGTTGCCATTACACTGAAAATGTATTCACATGAATATGACCAAACTGCTTTGAGTGTATGTGTATACGTATCATCTCCATATAATAGTTCAAAACTATTTTGACTAAATTGCTAAAAACAACATCACATGAATTCACTTAACAGCAACATAGTAGAGTGCTCTTAAGACAAAATGCTCTTTATACAAATTAGTAAATATTAGTTTTGACAATTCCAAAATGCAACAATATGTTTCATTGATCAGAAGAAAGCTAAGAAACAGCTTACCCAACAATGTGGAAACAGCTTCCACAGCACCATTATAGATCTCAGAGGTCTGAGAAGGCAGCACAATTTCCCACATGCCTTGAGTATAATTGATGACCTGGAAATAGCCACATGTTGACAGGGCCCACCATACAGACCAGCAAACCAGAGGCCAGGAAGAGTAACACTGTAAGAAGTCCTGCCAGAGTTCTTTGATTACCTTCATAATGTTCACCTTTTGCTCCTATATGGAATAAATAAATAATTCAACTAAAATATATGAGAATTGTCTTTTATGTCTATCATAGTACAACTAGAACAGTACTGATCCAGGTAAACTCTGAGAATATTGTTCCTATGGTTCAGAAGAAATCATAACAAATACCACAGAGAGTTTTCATTTCTCCTTAGGTATGTGGCAAGTATGAATACTTTTCATTTGTGAATGCTTGTCCACAGAGCAAATCACTCTGACCATTTTTCTGCTTGCGGAAATATGCTCTTAACACTTCTTTTATGCTTATTTCCATTACTAAATGAAATATTAGGAAGTAACTTTTAGAGCTTTGTATTCCAGTCAATGTGGGAATCAATAATCCTGCACAGGGTATGTTGTAAAAGGGGCAGATCCTATATGGTTCCCTCACCCTATGTGTCTTTCTACTGCCTGTTTATTAAACTATAAGTACAGTAAAAAAAATGCAATCATTTGATATTACACTGAAGAATATTTCAAGCAATTGTTCTGACGTTGGTATTCAGTTCATGCATAAATATTTTTTCTATCAGCATCAGACAGGCTCCCAATTATTCCCAAGGCTTTCAGAAGCATACAGTACAATTAACTACCTTCATATCATAAAAATCGATGCAAGCTCAAACATTATTTTGCATAGTTCTGCAAAAGCTACCTTTCCTTTTACCACCTTAAAAACAAAGCAAGCAATGGTCACATTTAAATAAAACTGTTCAATAATTCCATAAAAAATCTGAATAACATGTGATGGCTAAGCAATGCTTGATAATAACGGAAATGGTTCACAAGAAAACTATCACCAATTGTTGCAGAAATAATACACCATCTGTTTTAGCTTGGACTACTTAGAATGTGCAAATAATACTTTGCTTCAGCTCGATGTGGGCAAACATTTACAATATAGTTGGATAAGAAAGTCAATAGCACTCTAAATATGATGGATTTTAACAACAAAGTTTGGTATTCATATCACAGATCTCTCCCATATTAATGACCTTGTTGCTAGGTGAATGGTACTTCTCAGTACCTTAATTACTTTCCATAAATGAAAAACAACCAGAGTCTCTCTCAAAGAATCACCATGACTACAATGAACATAAAAAATTCAAGTGTTCTTTCCACAGTTCTGTGTAGACCAAAGAGTGATATCTAGAGCATTTTTCACAAAATCCTTCAGTACAGTGGTCTTCATTTAACAACCATTCAGTCAGTGACCAAGTGAATAAGTGCTATTTATAACTAGTCCTTGAAGTTCTGGCTATTGCAGCAACCCTACAGTCATAGGATCGTAATCCAGGACACTCAGCAACCTGCTCATATTACTGTCCATTGCAGCATTCTGCAGTTATGTGATTGTCATTTGTGATCTTCCCTGCTAGCTTCCCACAAGCAGTCAATGGGAAAGCCAGAAAGAACTGGAATGCACAATCACATGAGGTCCTTGCCTAATGACCTCTGAAGTCCTCAAACTGCCATTGCTCAGTGGCATGCTTTATGATTTATGACAGCATTGTTTAGTGACAGAAATTCTGATCCCAATTGCTATTCTAACCCAATGACCTTATGTAATATAGAAAGAGCTCATTAAAAACAGCACAATTTATCATATATTCTGAATATACAGCTAGTTATGCCATCACAGTTAGTTGCTTGTACATAATTGTAATATTAAAGCAAGAAATGAATTACAGTGAATCTATGAAAAAAGCCAAAATTTTGCATCCACAATTGAATCAGGCAAGCGTTAGGGTTAAAATTAATCCAGTTTTGTATGTGGATTAAAAGAAACCATATAGTGCATGGCTGCCCAACCCTTTGGCTTGCCTAGGCCAAAATATTAATATTATTTATTATTAATATTAAAGGTATGTTCCTTATCTCAAAATAGAATAAAAGTATAAATGTGTAAATGTCACAGTCCTTCATAAAATATGACAAAATCCTTACTTTGTAGATATGTAGGTTTCTTGGCAACAATATATCAATGGCTTGCTACAACGTTCTTCTGGTTTGTTTCCCACCACCCAACTGTTGTATCTTTTCTTCAATCCTGATAAGGAGCATCTGTCTATGGTTGCTCCATAATGATAGAATGAGGAGTTATCAAAGGTAATTAGCTGGGAGTAGACCATAAATGACCAAATATTACATTTAAGTAACATGCTTTCGTATTTGGTTTCAGAATATTATCAAAACATTAACAATATTTCTAGCATTCTACATTAAAACAGCAACCCTACACTTCCTGTTAATGGGACAAACAGGCACATTTATTGTTCACATATAAGGTACATCAAATAGAAACACTAAGCAAGAAAAACTGGTCTTGTCTCAATTATACTTAAAATGGGCTTAGATATACAAGCCAAATAAACACAAAGCAAAGAGACCATAAACTAAGTAGCATTGGATATAACGTATTTTGTTATACTTCTTACCACTAGAAACTTATGCATTTGGCAATATGAAAACATATACATTATTTTCCAGTGATCATTTTATTTATTTTGCTTGTTTGCACCTTGAAACTTTATTATTTTTTACAAATAACTCAAGGTGGTAAACTTATCCAAGACACCTTCCTCCTTCTCATCGCAACAACCCCATGAAGGTGGTTTGGGCTGAGAGAGAACAAGGGCTCAAAGTCACCCAGATGGCTTTCATGGCTAAGGAGAGACTTGAACTCACGGTCTCCTACTTTGTAGCCTAATCTTTATTATTATTATTATTATTACCTTTATTGTCAGAGTACAACATGTGTACAACGATATTGGCTGAGCCTCCCTTCGTACACCAATTATTTCATTTTCATAGCAAAAATGCTGAAGCATTGTGTGATTAAGAAATCTGAGAAATCTGTCAAACTGGAGTGCAAGTAGAAGGGGGAGGAGGGGGAGGGAGCCTTTCTACCTCTGTTCTAACCATGCCAGCTAAGCATATGTAACTGGCAAGACGACCCTTTAATCTACCCCAATTAATCCTTAATGTTATGTTGATTCTCTAATCTGAATGTTATGTTCAAATTTTCATTAAATGATATCTAGATTGCACTGGGCTAAGACTAGCCATAGCTCTCCTAAACTCTTCTTGGAAGAATCTGTTACATACCGTGTCTCTCCAACAATATGGCCTCCACCAATAGGAAGGCCCAGCATGATTTCTAGGCATGAGGTGAAATTAAGCCCTGCCCCCCAAATTTAGGCCTATTTAATCCATGTGTTTCCCCGCCATTTTTCACATCATTCGTTAGAACTACATAAGGTGAAGAGAAATGGGGGGAAGGGCGGGGGATGGGGAGAAAACTTGCCTTTAGGAGTGTCCTGCAGGAAGCTTAGGCTAGAATACCCCGATCTACCGATAGAACATCAGCCGATTGAAGCTCCCCGAAAGCAGAGTCCTCAGCCGCTTCAGGGCGAGGCATGGCTGCCCGTGTCCCCTCGCCATTAGGCAGTGTCTTTCGGGTGATGGAAGCTCCCCAAGGGCAGTCACCAGCCACTTCGATCGGCCGGTAGAAGCGGCCTCGGGGCGAGCGCGCACACATACACTCGCCTTGCCGCGAGGCCGCTTCTATCAGACGATGAAAGCTCCCTTGAAGGCAGAGTCCTCAGCCGCCCAGGGCGAGGCGTGGCTGCCCGTGTCCCTCGCCATTAGGCAGTGTCTTTCGGATGATGGAAGCTCCCAAGGGCAGTCACCAGCCACTTCGATCGGCCGGTAGAAGCGGCCTCGGGGCGAGCGCGCACACACACACTCGCCTTGCCGCGAGGCCGCTTCTATCGGACGATGAAAGCTCCCTTGAAGGCAGAGTCCTCAGCCGCTTCAGGGCGAGGCGTGGCTGCCCGTGTCCCCTCGCCATTAGGCAGTGTCTTTCGGGTGATGGAAGCTCCCCAAGGGCAGTCACCAGCCACTTTGATCGGCCGGTAGAAGCGGCCTCGGGGCGAGTGCGCACACACACAGTCGCCTTGCCGTGAGGCCGCTTCTATCGGACGATGAAAGCTCCCGTGAAGGCAGAGTCCCCAGCCGCTTCGGGACAAGGCGTGGCTGCCCGTGTCCCCTCGCCATTAGGCGGTGTCTTTCGGGCGATGGAAGCTCCCCAAGGGCAGTCACCAGCCAATTCGATCAGCTGGTAGAAGCGACCTCGGGGCGAGCGCACACGCACACTCCCCTCACTGCGAGGCAGTTTCTATCGGCCGATCGAAGTGGCTGGTGACTGCCCTTGGGGAGCTTCCATCGCCCGAAAGACACTGCCTAGTGACGAGGGGACACGGGCAGCCACGCCTCGCCCCGAAGCAGCTGGGGACTCTGCCTTCGGGGAGCTTTCGTCGGCTGATAGAAACAGCCTCGTGGAGAGGTATGTCTGTATGGGCTGCTCTAGGTGGGAGGAAATTAAGTCACCTCCGAAAAGACGGCCTAGCCGTTTTTTCGGGGCTCAAAAAAAAAATAAGGCTGGGCCTTATTTTGTGAGAAACACGGTAGCTGGGAACCTACCTTACAAAGTAAAAGGATTGCCTTCCTTCCAACCCCCAAAAATGTGTTTTCCCCAGAGAACTAGATTTTGTGCATATTGGCATGTTTTGTTTGCCTATATTCTGAAATCCCTTTGTTTTGGCAAGTAATAGGATCTCACCAACACAAATATGATTAAAATCTCATCACCAGAATTTTAAATGATCAGATGTATCAAAGGGGAACATACTATTGATCAGCGCAGGTTAATCCAATGGAAAATAAGTGCTCAATGGCAGACTGTATTTTCCACATACCCCTCAATGCAAAAGTAGTAGTACTTACTCGCTCCTCTGCAGGACGCTCTTCTATATTTAATGGAATCTTCAATTCCACATCTTCCAACCCAGGAACCTTTTTTAAGGCAGGATCATGTTGGATAATTGTTCCATTTTTATAATTTAAAACTTTCATCTCCTTACTGACCTGGAAGCTTGGGTGATGGTGAAAAAAAAAGCTTTTCTGTGGCATGGGCAGAGACCAAGCTATTGCAAAGGCAACAGATACAGAAGTAAGTGACACCACATTCAAACTGAACAGGGACCAGCCTGAAACAGACACTAGGACTTGTCCACAGACAGAGCCCACAGTATAGCCCACAAGGGCAGCGCTTCGACAGTAGCTTGTGACTTTCTGGTACAAGTTCAAGTCCACAACACTATAAATGTAAGAGTAGTAAGCAATTTCTGTTGCAGTCACTAATCCATAAAAGAATTCCAGGAACTGAACAGCTAGAATTCCTTGGGAGTAGAGAAGCATAAACCATGTTACTATAAGGCTTAGTCCTTGCAGAAGGATGACAGGCTTGTATCTGAGATAATCTGTGGCCAAGAAGACTGGGAACAGCAGCACTAAATAAGAGTATGTCCATACCGGATAAATTTCATTGAAGACCTACAAAAAAAGGGATATTAACATTATAAAATGGAAATATGGAATAAGAATGGATGACAAAACAGAGTGGAAATTTTGGTTATAATATACAAATTGTACAATGGGAGAATAAGTGGATGAAAGGGCTGAAACTTGTATGAAATGATGTATCATTGGTATTTGTGACCAGAATATCATCTGTATGAAGGAATTTCAAATTTTTGTTGGAAATGTGAACAAGACCTTTGATCAAGTTTGATGGACACATAGTGTGTATATGTGTGTGTGTGCGCGCGCGCATGCGCATGTGTATATGTATGTACATATGTATGTATATATACACACATGAACATGTGTGTGTGTTTAATTACAAAAATTAAACATTAATACATTATGGAAACCAGAAATGTTTCTTTTGACTTTGATTTATATTCCTTGCAGTGATCTGCTGGTAAGCATTCTTTCTGAAAGTCGTTGAGGCCCCCTTGGAAGTTTATCTGGGCCCTCCACTTTTCCATCCTCCACCATTCAGT